>NC_042495.1:1563286-1564833 GCF_005508785.2 Acyrthosiphon pisum | reverse complement strand
GTTTGATAGGAAGGATTTGATGATTTTTATCAGGGATGTGGGGACGGTTGACATTGTGTGGAGCTTGTGGATTAATCCGTCATGCCACACTCTGTCGAACGCTTTCTCCATGTCCAAGAAAATGGCAGCCGTGTGTCTATTATTATTTGTATTTATTACCAAGTCGTCGATCAGTTTAGTGAGTTGTGTAGTCGTCGAGTGTCCGTGTCGGAAAGCGTGTTGTTCTGTTCTTGGCTTAAAATATTTGTTTAGATGGCTTAGTAGAATTTTTTCAAATACTTTTGACATCGTGACGAGAAGTGATATTGGTCTGTAGTTGATTGGTAGACTGTGGTTTTTGTTAGGCTTCGGAATCATGACAATCGTGGCAGTTTTCCAGGAGGTCGGAAAATAAGAGTGTCTGAAACAAGCTGTGATTAAGTTGCTTAGTCTTACGATGGCAGGGGCTGGAAGGTGCTTTAGTGCAGCGTTTGTAATGTTGTCGTGTCCAGGGGCTTTGGCGGATGGTCTTCGGTCTTCGGTCTTCTAGGAAAGATTTAATAAGTGCCAGCAGGTAGGCCGGAGTGTTCAGTTGGTAAAGTTTGTATAACAGACCCGGGTGCCATTCTCGATCGAACGCCTTTTCTATGTCTAAGAAAATGGCTGCTGTGCGTTTCTTGTTTTCTTTGTTCACTGATAGACGGTCAATCAAGCCTACTAGTTGATGGGTAGTCGACGGGTGGCTACGGAAGGCGAACTGTTCTGGTCTTGTTTGGGGGCCTATCACGGCATTGAGTTTGGAGTGTGGAGTTTGTTGCAAGGTTTTGTAGGTTAATATGCACTGGTATATATACCCGTTTACTTTATTTCTCGGGTGTTGATTGGTCTGCTTTTTTAGTTATGACGAGGAATTGTCGTATCATCATCATATGATAGTGGTTTACGTGATCTGACTTCATCTCATCATACTCCTGTTTTTTTGTCTGACATAGAAAAACATGTTGCTGTTTATCCTTTATATGCCAGATGTTTGAGAAAGACCGTTTTTCGTGTGCACATGAGTGCGGTTGCCCTGTAACGGTCTTTCCTTGGTTTTGGCAGCCTTATGATTTCAGTTTCTTTCCATTGCTTTTGAAAGTATTCGAATCTGGTGCAAGCATTCAATATTTAGCAAAGATAGTAGGTACATTTCTTACCATCGTGTTTCAGCGTGTTTTACGAAATTTTGTTTAGTCCCGAGAACTTTGACTTGGAAGTCTTGCGGATTGCTTCATGTACTTTAACCCGCTAACAGCATAGCTCAGAATCATGGAATTTTTGTCTTTTGACCTAATTCAGGGGCTGTTTGCCCCTTTACTCGGAGTATACCTGTTACTAGAATATCAATATAAAATAAATACCTATTTCCTTTTTCATAAAATTAATAATAATATAATATTATAATGTAGTATTAGGTAATAAAATCATGTAGTTAAATAATACCATATAAATGCCATGCCGCCCGGCCACCACGCGCTTTTTGTAAGGTATTCCTTAATATGTTTTTCAAATCTTGGATTGTAATTCTG
>NC_042495.1:1559954-1562974 GCF_005508785.2 Acyrthosiphon pisum | reverse complement strand
AGATATACTTTCTGTGAATGAAAGAAAAAAAAGGTCAACTCACAATTATAATACTTCCAGTATTTCAATTTCAATTGTTAATAATTATAAAATTGTATAATTACCCACGCCATTAAATATTATAATTAATAAAATCATTAACCCGCACAATTTATTTTGAAGGAAAGAACAAATGTAATATTGTAAACCATTTCTCAAATGTATTAATTAATGTAAACATTGAGTTCAAATGGTACGTCTATATATAAAAAAAAAAAAATGTCAACACCAAAAATTACTCATTGAATAGTATAATATTATATAATTAGTAATAAGGTACCCATATTATTTAATATTATGATTAATAATATCATTAAAACCTGTACAATTAATAAAATGCTACTTGTACTTTTGGGCAATTTGCCCGTTTTATTCATTGAATAAACAATTATTATTATTATTATTATTATTATTATTATTATTATTATTATTATTATTAAAATATGTATAATTTATGTTGAAGGAAAGAACAAATTTTATATTGTAAACCATTTCTCAAATGTATTAATTAATGTAAACATTGAGTTAAAATGGTACCTATATAAAAAAAAAAAAAAAATATGTCAACACCAAAAATCACTCATCAAATTGTATAATTAATAATGTAACATTGTTAACCATTACTCAAATGTGTTAATATTAATGTAAACATTGAGTTAGAATGGAACCTATATTTAAAAAAAAAAAAAAAATTGTCAACACTGAAAATTACTCATCACATCCCTATCTAATTTTCAATTTTACTATATTTCAATGTATTAAAACTGCTTATTTATTTCTTTAACGTCAATGAATTATGACTGCATAATTTACAAGTGTAAAAATAACTTATCTCATAACCGAACATAGACACAAACTTCATAGATAGTATGAGTATCATGTAATTTTAAACGAAAAAAAAACATTATTATTATATTATTATTCATATTAAGACGACGTTGGTAACCCGATTTAGATCTGTATGATAGAAGTACTCATTCTTGTGATACCCTTATTATTTAATTATTGAAACGTGATTGATTAGTAGCCCGAGGTGATCCGCAGCCGCAAGAAGCGTCTAAAGATTATATATTAACATCTGTTTTTTATGACGTGGTCGGTAGCCTGAGGTATGACTATAACCATTTTTTTTCATGAAAAACATCTGGGTAAACCGATGTAGAGCTGCGGCCTATTAAAGGTTCACCATTTACATAAGTACTTATTTGTATGGAAAAATTATTATTTTATCATTAAAACGTGATTACCTAATAGTTGGAGGTGATCCCCAGCTGGAGGAACCATCCAAAAATGTTTTATTAACATCTCATTTTTATGATGTGGTGGTCAGTAGCTCAAAATATGACTATAGATTATTTTATCTAAAATATTACCCTAAACCTTTTCTATTTAAAATATTATATTGAGTTATTAAAACTAATCTTACTCCATTCCATCAACATGTTCCTTAAAAAGCTGATATCATATTATTACATTGCAGTTCCCAAAACAACATAAACTATATTGTGTAAATAATATTGTTGCTACGCATTTTGTTTAATCACTGGTATTGACTGGTGATTGCTATTTTTATTGTATTAAAATTATTAGAAAAATTGTTATTTTATACTTTTATTTGTTAAAATTTTTCCAAAATATTGAAAATGTTATTATTATTTTACATATTAACTAAGTATACTATTGTTACCACATATTTTATTGTTTACATATTATAAAAAAAAACATTGTAATTTAAAATGCCCCCCCAAAATGGTTGTACTTTTCCCTAAACATTGAAAATGTTAAAATTATTATTGTACACGTGGTAAAATATATTACTACTCATTTACCAAAAAACACTTTCTTATTATTTACCTATTTATTTAAATATTATTTTGTTTCACAAGGCTCATGCTTATAATTAGGGTTAGGGAAATAAAGCACTAAAAACCTACAACAAAGGAATTCAAAAATTGCCAATAATGCTACAAAAAAAAAGCATTTTAACCAAGAAAATGAAACTAAAAAAGACTTGAACATTTTTAAGTTTAGCTGAAAAATATTTTTAATATCAAAAAACAATTTATTTAACACATTTTTATATGTTCACACTAAGTAATTCTTAGAGCAACTAAGCACAATTTATAAATATTGAAAAAAATAAATTTAAAACTGTTTTATTAAATATCGATAAATGTCAACGTATTACGTAACCACGACTCCCCACTCGGTAATCCCTTTGACAAAATCTAAGAATCTATTTTCAGATAAGGCGATAATATTTCACTACTAAATCACGAAATATGTATATATAATTATACAATTCAGTTCGTGTTCAACGCCCGACCGTGACACACGTGTGTTTCTTATAGTATCGCATTTATAGCTATCGATAGCAGTAACACACCAGTTTGTTCAAACTACAGCGTTGCAGGTAATATGATTACGATTATAATTATCGCCTTAATTACACCAATTAAATAAATACCCAAATCTATAACGATGGACGATAAGCCCGTCACCATATCTGATGATATGAATATCACAGACAGTGGTTCCCAACATATACGTAATACTACAACATTCGCAGAGATAACCTCCAAGGTTACTTTACCAAAAATGAACCAAGCAATTGTATTTAACTCCATTAACAATATCAAACAAATTGAGTACGTCACCGCAATCAGTAAAATTATACCTGCAGAAAATATACAATTTGTATCACGTATTTCAAACAATAGATTCTGCATATTTTTCAATAGTCAAGCCGTCATGGAAAATCTACTCAAAACCCACTCTTCAATTTATGTCAATGAAATAGAAATCCCAATTCGTAGACTTATAAATGCGTCCAAAAGAATCATTCTATCCAATGTTTACCCAACTATCCCAAATCACCTTATACTGAACGCTCTCCATGAAATAGAATTGAAACCCCTTCCCAAATCTCTCATATGAAAGCTGGTTTTGCAACAGAACAATTCGCGCATATACTAAGTTTC
>NC_042495.1:1556669-1558607 GCF_005508785.2 Acyrthosiphon pisum | reverse complement strand
CATAGATTGGGATGTCATACCAGAATATCAAGCAGTGATCATTTTCCTATCATTATGACGCTAAATCACACAAACTCCCATAATCATTTTACTAGAAAAAAAAAATGGAAATTAAAAAATGTCGACTGGAATATATATCAAATGGAAATTGATAAAAATATTGATTCAACTCCTTGGAATTATACTAATAATGTAGAAGATAAGATAAAACTATTCACCGACCTCATTATAAATACAGCCTCTGACGTTTTCGAATTAACTAGTTACTCTGGAAAGAGACCTCCAGTCCCTTGGTGGAATAAAACAATTAAACAAGCTATACGAAAAAAAAAAGTCTGCCTTTAACACGTTGAGTGCCACGGTCGACACGTAGTCGACAACTGTTGCAGGGTCACCAGGACCGCGGTCGACACGTAGTCGACAAATGTTATATGTATCCTTATGGGCGTATTATTTCATCGGTTATAGAAGCACCGTTTCAATTTTTATATGCGGTTATATATAAAATATTTTTATCAAATACAGTTTTTTTAATGAATGCAGATTTTCGCGTGTAGTTAGGCCCCCGGATCTAAATTCTTTTAAATTTTTTTGCAATGAAGGAATAGGCTGCAAATGTTTTGAAGTCTATATTTAAAACAATCTATTTCCAATAAAACACGTCTAAAAAACAAAGAGAATTTAAATTAAAAAATCGTAATAAAAATCTATATTTCATAAAAACAATAAATTTTCCGTAAAAACCTTTATTTAATAAAAATCTATATTTCATAGAAAATCTCGATACCTGGATTGAATAAGAGAGAAAAATTAAAATAAAAAATCGTAATAAGGGCTTCCTGAAGTTAGCTGCCAGATCAAAAAATAAATTAATCTTTCCTTAAAAAAATTAATCAATCTTTTATTAATAAAAAAATCTATATTCCATAAAAAATCTTGACATCTGGATTGAATAAAAAACAATGTAAAATTTAAATGAAAAATCATAATAAGGGCAGTGTGAAGTTAGCCCCCAGGATCAAAATTAAAATTTAGTGTCTTGGTTAAATAGGCTGCAAATTTTTTTTCGTCGGTTGCAATTAGTTGCTAAATATTGGCACTGGTCCGGATTCGATATGACAAAGTTGGGGGGGGGCCCACGTGAAGTTAGCCCCCCGGATCTAAATTTTTTTTTTGCCATGAAGGAAAGGGGTTGCAAATTTTTTTATGTAGGTTGCAATTAGTTGCTTAAAGGTTTCTAAATATTGGCACAGGTCCGGATTCGATTGAATTAAGTCGGGGGGCTGCGTGAAGTTAGCCCCCCGGATCAAAATTCAAAATTTTCGTCATGAAGGAATAGGTTGCAAATTTTTTTAACTCGGTTGCAATTAGTTGCTAAAAGGTTGCTAAATATTGGCACTGGTCCGGACAAAGTAGGACAAAGTTGGGGTGCCAACTTCACGGACGTATAATCTTTGAGGTTTTTGTAAAATGATTTATTTTTAGAATGTTTTTTTTTCGATTTTCATTACATACATTGTAATTCTGCTACAAGAAATATCGGTTCCTATATGATAAGAGTATGCATGATAACATGTCGAAATAGTACAATATTATATAGGTACTATAAATACGATAGATATTCATGTTATTAACAGCCGTTGCGTGGGTATTACCGTCGATAACAAACGATTTGGTAAAAACATTCTAAAAATAACTCGCCAATGAAAAACCTCAAAGAATGATATTGAGAATACTGGAAAAAAAAGGTGTCCAAAAACGTAAAAAATGTGTTTCTATAGAAATACCGAAACGGGGAATAATATTAATGTCTCGACGTAATTAATTGTCACTGTGAGATAAATCATATTTCATTTGGAATTTCTTAATTATAATCCATGGGTTTATTTAAACTAATCACAATCAAACTTCGAATTTAAAATATTAATTTGAGGCCAC
>NC_042495.1:1553164-1554428 GCF_005508785.2 Acyrthosiphon pisum | reverse complement strand
GTCAATAAATTTAAATACTTTTCCCTTATCAGATTCAATTTTGATCAATGAATACCAACCCAATAGTAAACTTCTTGTATACTACCTAAATGTATATCTTCTGTCAAATAATTAGCCTAAGTTACAAACTTACATCTGTTATTAATATATGAATATAGAATTAAGTAATTCTATTTATAATAATAAATAATTCACTGTAGAATTTATAGAAGTTCTAGAAATCCGTGATTATGATTATGATTCGCGAATACATGGTGGTAATAGTCAAAAACTGTTAAATAATCTTCAGGATACATAAAATAATAAAAAATGTTAAAAATAAAGCTTGATACTTCAATTTTCTGCACTTTAAAACATTTTTTATACCTTTGCTATGTTTTACTACCCAATATGTTGTCATTCAAAAAAGTAAAAAAACTTAAAAAATTATAATGATAAAAAAAGTAATTTTTTAAGAAAAACTTTGTTTTATAAGCAAGTAAAAAAATACTCTCGAAAAAATGTACACTTTTTTTAAATAATGAGTGTTGTTTGATAAAAGAATCACCCGGTATATGTATTATATGGCACGGCTCTAGGTTTCATCGGAAGGGCCGGTGTTTACGCCTAAGTTTGTTTTAATAAATAAGTTTTATTTAATGTCTTCAATCAAATATTTATCGACACGGACAATCCGCTAACTCTGTGACGTATAAGCGATTTAGCTTATAATGACATTTAATCACGTCGAGACATTATTGCTCGTATCGGTTTTTCCATGGGTTTTTCACTGATGAGTTATTTTCAGAATGTTTTTACCGAAATTCCTTGTTGTCGACGGTTATAGGTGCACAACGGCTATCAATGATATGAATATCCAATGCATTTATAGTATACTATTATATTTTTGTGAAATTCTTAAATAACCGGACAGCATTTTTTTTTTCGTGAATTTCTTTTTTACCTGACTATTTTTCGTATGAATTATGCTGAAAAATATGGTTGAATCAGCGTTCGACGACACTCAACCGCTGTTTGGAATTTAACGCATTACCTATGTCATGTATTTTGAAATTCTATTCAACGACGACCAATTTTTCTTGAGCCCTTTCTTCAGTGCCACCAAAAATGCTTCTATATATTTCAAATAATACATTTTGTGAAATATTGCAAGTTTTGAACGTAGCAATTTAGCTACCTGTTATCTATGGGTTTTGAGAAAAAAAAAACAACAAATAAAATTCGAAATTTAGTTACACCTACAAATGGCTATTTCAGATATGAG
>NC_042495.1:1529497-1553114 GCF_005508785.2 Acyrthosiphon pisum | reverse complement strand
ACTAACCTAGACCGACTGACAGTTCGTGAACATTTGGTATGAATCGAATTTGCGTACAAACCGCATATCCATGGGTTTCAAAAGAAATACACTTAAACTTAGCGAATAAAGCACGAACGGTGAAACGAAAAAGCAAAAGGCTATTACGAAGGCTATGGACCGAACCAAACCACACGTCGGCGGCATTGAAAACAAACGAACTACGATGTGAAAAAGTGAGAAAAGGCGAAAAACGGCGTAAAAAGTATAATATTTTTCGAAAAACGTTTTAAAACCGACCGCCGCCGCGGCGGCGAAGGTACGCGGTTGGTCGCGCTATAGGGAATCGACGGAACGGACCGGGCGGACTGTGGCGGCGGAGCGGTGTTTAATTTTTTCCACCACGAGATCTTCCATGGATTCCCTATAGCTTTTTTCCATGAATTGTTCATTTTATAGTATAGGATAGATGGTCTTTATTCGGAAATCAGACTTATCACCTATCAGATTCGCGATTCGTCCTTATCATGAACTAAGAACCCCATAATAGATAGAATGATTGTATATGATAAGGATTTGTCACGTGCAATGCAAAATAGTTATTATTTATTAATTAAGTTACAAATTTATTATTGAATCATAAATCTTATTTTGTAATTACTAATTAAGTATTATTAAAGTACATCGCATCCTGCTTCAAACAATGAGCGATTGTGAATCGTTAGTGTCGTTCGACTCGGCTCCTAGAATTCGGAAAAAAGGTATTGTGTACCTGTCGTCAATACCGAAGTACATGAACGTAACTAAACTGCGCGAGCTGTTGGGTCAGTACGGCGAAATAGGCAGAGTGTTTCTACAGCCGGCTTCCAATCGTAATACATGGTCATTATTATTTATCATTTTTATTTTATAGTTTTTAATTTTCATCGACTTGTGTACCGTTTTCAGCGAACCTGAAAAAAAGACCGGCCAAACATTTCACAGAGGGTTGGATAGAATTCGAACGAAAAAAGGTCGCCAAAATGGTCGCAGAAATACTCAATGGCAAGCGAATCGATTCCCGAAAGAGTAGCAAATATTTCGACAGTGTGTGGAATTTAAAATACTTACCCAGGTAAATGATAATGTGCTAGTAGTTCATCGATATCATGTGTGATCGTGTGTTATATCAAACATAAATTCCCGCAAAATTATCATCTTTGTTTATCATATTTCATATTATACTGACAATGAATTTCAGATTCAAATGGGTCCATTTAAATGAACGCTTAGCTTATGAAAAAGCTGTACGCAAACATCGTCTACGAGCCGAAGTATCACAAGTAAAAAGGGAAGCAAATCACTTCTCCTCTAATATCGTTAGAAGCGAAAAGAATAAGTTATATCAACAATCAAATGTAAATTTTAATGTTCAACAAAGATTGCCAGAGGAAGAATTTTTACAAAACAAGAACTGTGTTCCAGATATGGAATCAAGAACAGACTTTTTATCAAAGCTTTTTGATAGTTAATAATTTAATATAGATACATAATCAATAAATGTAAATAAATTTAATTTAACATTTTAGTTCATTTTTAAAGCTAATGCAGCCAACTTATTTGCCATTAAACATTTCGGCTCTTTTTTTTTTTTCTTTAAAGAACTCTCCCATTTCATTGACGGACTTAAATATGAAATATTATTTTGAAAGTCGAATACAAAGTAAAATATTATCCTCTATAATTTTTGTATTAGGAGATTTTGAATGAAAGCGTTTTGTCTATATTGCGGGTAGGTCTGAGATGCACCTATAGCAAGATTCATTAGCGCTTCTGGCCATTTAATATATTTATCATTGTACATTTTTTAATCCCCACCCTGAAGTAAATATTTACTTTAATTGAACTCCACTTTAAATGATTGATATTTTCTCAGTATAAATATAATAAAATAAAATAAATACTTAAAATTCAATATAAGAAATAAATTTACATTTTCTTTATGCTAATATATTTTTTAAAAAATTAAATTTCCTCTACTGAGTGATCTGATTGCCAGAACTCATCCGGCGAGATATACCTTCCCGTTCTACCTCGCGCCTTTGCGGCGTGGTGGGAGTCGTTTATGTTGTGTTATTGGTGATGGTTGGTAAAGAGTAGACTGTAAGCTACAGTGTTTGTACTTAGTACTTGCTGCCGTAGCGCACTGTGTCAAAAGAATAAGTTCAATCAACAATCAAATGTCAAATGTCACAGAATTTTTATAAAACAAAAACTCTGATAATTAATAATTTAATATGCATACATAGTTAATAATTTAATATACATACATAATTAATAATTTAATATACATACATAATTAATAGGTACATGTAAATAAATTTAATCTTACATTTTAGTTGATTTTTAGAGCTAATGCAGCCAACTTATTTGCCATTAAAAATGTTTTTTCTTTTTTTTTATATCTTTTAGCCATTGAAACAATTCTCCCATTTCGTTGATGGACTTTGATATGTTTTTCTAAACGACTTTTGAACGTAAACACCCAATCACATCCAACAACACTGCATACATATCTTCTTTCTTTATGAGACATTTGAATATGATTATGCATATACCTAGACTCGGCAAATGTTTTACCACATCCCAACTCTGTGCAAACAAATTTGGGCATGTGTTGTATAACATGTTGCCTTATTTGAGCCTTAAGAATAAATTGTTCATTACAATGATGACACACATAAGGTTCAGAGTGGTGAGTGGCTAAGTGTTGTTGATAAAACGACCAACTGAATTTGTGTTCAGACAGGGGACATGATGGCATGTCACATTTGAAACGTTCGTGTCTAAGAGAATGGATTTTGAGATGATCGGCTTGAAAAAACCTTCGGCCACAAGTTTCACAGCGATGCGTTCTGACACGTAATTTAGGTACCTTAATTTTGTCCTGATGTCTGCGGAGGCCCCACGCTGTGTTAAATGGTCGGTCACAGTGATCACAAAACAATGGTTCTTCTAATCTTGAATGATTTTGATGAGCCTCGGCAAAGTGTCTCTGCAAGTGCTGTCGTCGATGGTAACCGCGATCGCATTGGGTGCATTGGAATTGTTTAATGCCTTGATGTCTTTGAATATGAATTTGCAAACGATATGGACGACTGAACGTAGAAGTGCAATCTTCATACGGACATGGATGTATGGCCATGGTTCTAACGATCGTTAACTGTTTGTGAATGTTAAATTAGGTATCACTTTAAACAAGGATCCAGTCATAGTGGCAAAAATAATGTTTTAATTACCGAAATAACATTTATGTATTCAAAATGTTAATAACTCGTTTTACATAATTAATATGGCTGAAATTATTATCGTTTCAACAATAGTTTAATCGAATAAATTAATAAAATAAATACCAACAATATAAAAAAAAATAACCGCTATGGCTTGGCGTAATAAAGTGAAATACTAATAAGTAATAACTAATACTAAATACATATATAGTATTTAATATTATTTTAATTCAAAGTACGTACCAAGACAGAATGCACGAAAGTAGAAATTTATAATGAAAAATATTAACAACAGACTGCCTAGAGAGTGGACTCCACCAGTCCCCACTTTATCTTTTATCTATGCCCTATGTTCACTGTCACGCACGATTTAAGATATATGGTTATAGATATATCTTAGGCATAAATAGTATGACGTCACATTGTCTATTGATAACGGTTCAAAACAAACTGTTATCACGGTTCATTCCATAAAAAATGCATAGGTTGAAAATAATGTTTGAAAGAAATTGATTTTTTTGGTGTTTGCTTTTTATTTCTTATGTGTCATTCCCTCAAAAATATTAGGTATTCTCTATCTTTTTTGTAATAGGTGACTTTACTCTACGATTACTTAAACGCATAGAAAAAATGATTTTGCTTAAATACGCTTTGTCTATGTTGCGCGTGGGCCAGAGAGAAAAAACGAATAGTGCGCTGACGTCCTCTTATTGTTCTATGATTTAAGATTATACAAGCCCAAGGTGTATTGATAAGACAGCATAGGATCATCGAGATAGATAAGAAGCGCACTATAAAAAAAAATAGACATCAAAAAACGGTCAGCTGGTTAAAATGTTATCCCCACCACCGTACGGCCAAAAAAATAACGATAATATGGTAAGGCATACGTATTAAGCATATTTTTGTTTTTTATTTAGACTTAAGAACTGTAATTTTTGTTATTTTTTCTTTAAATTTATTAAATATTTATAAATTTATTATAATATTATATTAATTAATATATAAATTATAATATAATATTAATTAATAATAATATATCAAATATGGTTACCTATTTCATGTGCTGCATTTGGTTGTACTAATAGGCAATTTAAAGGCAACAATATACAATTTCATCGGTTGGTAATTTACTTTAAATAACATTTATACATTTCTAACATTTAATAAACCACGATTATAGATTTCCATTAAAACGTACCGATATTTTACAAAAATGGATTTAAGAAACTAGAAGAAAAAATTTTGTACCTACAAAATACAGTTTTCTTTGCAGTGAACATTTTGTTGCTTCGGATTATTAAATTCGACCTGGTGCAACTACAAAATTATTAAATGAAAATGCTATTCAGTCAATTTTTAAAATTAATAAACATTTCTTATGCTGTTTCATTAATTATACAGAAATTAGAAAAGTCATTCCAGGTTATAATTGTAAAAGAACAAAAACTCCTTAATAGATCAAAATTACTTATTATCGAAAGCGCTAGAAAAAGTATTTTGTGTAAAAGTAAAAATTTTTATTTCCCTAATTCTCATTCTATACTAATGTAGATTTTGGATCACTTACCCACGAATACAACCTCTTTACATTAATATCACAAAAATGTATAAATATTAGAATGCCACACTATGAAAAGCAATATAATATGCATTACCATTATTTTGGAAGTTTAAAGCCATCCAAAGTTTGATATTTTACGTTTATACGCATGTGCGCAACAGTGCAACACTACTTTAATGCTGCGCGCGGAGGAACTTGTGTTTGGTGTTTTTTCGATTTTTTTGTCCTAGCGCAGCGCACTGAGCGAGTGGCAACGCTAGCAGATTATGTGCTTTTTAACAACTTTGTTTAATTCCGAGGCCTGCCCAAGGTGGTTTTACATACGATTAGCAAATCGGGGGATATTTTCAATTTGTTGTCCGAGTGATATATATTTAATTTTAAGTATTTTTTTTTTTTTTTAATGCGCGTTAGGTATATACGAAAAAAATGTAGTTTTTCATCAATAACTTCAAAACGAAGTTTGTCCGGGATTTTTTTTTTTTGCAGTCTTACAAAGCACCTTATAACGAACAGTTTGGAAAAAAAAATTTCAAAAATCGATAGGTTACGATAATCAATATTAATATATTTTTAAAAATTGGTGCGAATACAGTCCCTACTAATTTATATTTTACACTAATATATGATTCAAGCAGCTAAGCCCCCTCTCCTAATTACGCCAATTGTTATAATAACAATTTATGAGGAACCTTAATTAAATTTTCAAACTTTTTATCGAAAATTCCACAAGTCTATAAATAGTGTGGTGGCCCACGGGTTACTTTTCATGTAATATCAGGTGGGGGCCACAGCCCCCCCAACATTTCAGCCCTAGTTGCGCCACTGGTACTTTCTTAACATTTTTAAAAATTTCAAAAATTGTAAATTGTTCTTTTTTCCGTGTTCTTTTATTCCTTGGTCTTTTTTTCTGGGATTCATTCGCACCACCCCAGGAAAATTACCCTATAGTTGCGCCTAATTAAAAACTAATACCTAATTCTACGAGTGTTTCGACAAGATTTTTTTAATAAGCATTTAAAAAGATAAAAGGGCTAGAGTCCTACAAAACCAAAGTGTAAAATAACACGCGGGGGGCAAAGTCCCCCCACATTCTCTTATAAGATTCACTGAAATTTAGTTGTTACAAAAAGTCCGCTAAGACCAAAATTTAATATAAACTATAATTTTTTTGGGACATCTTCGTTCTCAGCGCTACTTTATTTTTTTTATTTGAATATACTGAACATTTTGATAATTGTATACAATAAAACCAAACGTATTTACGTATACCGTATACGTACTTAAAAATAAAAATAACGGCTGTGGCCTGTGACAGTCTGTATTAGTACCTACCCACTTTAAAATCTGCAAAAAGAGTGCCACAGACGCACGCAGTAAATTGAGAACTGCAGAGAATTGGAAAATAAATAATGATTATAATAGTATAATAGTATTCAACCACTGTACGAATGTGGGATACAAGTATACAACTAATATTGCAACTATAATATTATAAGAATAGGTATACCAATACGCAGTGTTGGGAATAGATAACTAATAATTTATCTAGATAAAGATAAAGATGACTATAATAATTTTTATCTAGATACAGATAAAGATAATTATACTAAATTTTATCTAGATAAATATGAGATAATTTCATGTTTAATTTTGAAAATATTCAGGATACCTACTTGAGTCGACAGGTAAAAAAAAAAAATACCCAATTTAAAATTTTTTAAAGCAGAGGACAGTGGTCGTACAGATCGGTTAAGCGATAACTGAAACACCTGGAATTCTATTAGGGTTTTATAAATATTAAATTGCTATAAATTACGGCTACAGCCCATTTGCGCCTCGAGGGATGGGGACAGATGCGCCCGAAAGATAAGGTACTACCTGCCGACTTATAACCCATATGCGCCCATTTCACATAATGTTGCCGTTGTAGTTCACAAATGGATTATTTATATCTTGATAGATACTTAGATTAAGGGGGCTGCAGCCAATGGAAAAAAAGTGACTTTTAGACCAATATAAGCTAGACAAAACTGGAACAATTTGGTTTGACAGATTTTAATTTTGAAAACGGATTATGATTGATCAACAAGTTTATTAGGGAATGATCGAGGCGATTTTGAATATTTTTTTTCACTGTGATATCCAAGAATAAAAATATCGAAAAATATGATATTTAACTAGTTAATACTCTATGAACAAATAACCACAAGTAAGGTATATTTATTTTATGTGGCAGTAATTGTAATTCTATAGATATTATAAAATATGTCCTTTTTAGCATAATAATGTTGTTTATATTATTTATTAACGAACTTTGCAGAAATACAGGTTTAACATGTATTTCCCTTGCCCTCCTGTAGCGCCGTGATTCAAACACAAAAAAAAAAAAAACATGTATTTCCATACAATTATACAATATACCTAATAACTATGTTTCGTATTAAACTTATTTTATATTTTATGATGATAATATCGTGCTAAGTAGTAAATAGTAGGCGTGTATACTGTATAAATGTCCCATCACAAGCCACAAATATAAAGTCGTTGGAAAGCTAAATTTGTCGTTAGTTTCTCGAAAGTTGAATTCGTTTTTAATATCGTATATTTTGGTTGGTCTATAAATAAACAAAGTATAAAAGTCGGTTAAAGACTTGTCCGGTGGAAAAACATAGTTGGACACGAAAAATTCGCCGACTGGATAACGTGCAAATCAAACGTAGCGGTAACCGCTCAAACGCAGCAACAAAACATGCGATGGAAGATTCGCTTCGTCCGCCTCCAAAGTGTGGTCCGTTTTTTAGATTTGGCCGCGGGGTCGTCCACGGCTGCCACCACCCGGCTCGCGTCGCTGTCACCGGTAACCGGTTCCAGTTCTGCCTGACCGGAACGCGCCGCGGGAACGGTTGACAGTTCTAGCACGGTCTCGTCTCGTCTTGTCCGGTCATCTGATGGCGGCGGGACTTTCGGAGCCTCGACAACGTTGCCCGGGATGAGCACAAGGGGACGGTCGACGGACACTGACGGGCCAGCGCGGTGTAGTGGCAGCGGGATTTCCGGGTAATTAGTGGCAGCCGGCTGTAGGTCGACCAGATCGAGGCCCATCGACTCGGCGGCAGACGGCTTGCGGCTGCTCTCTGCCCGCGGCTGTTCCACCGTGGCGGTGTCGTCTGCTCCAGCATATTTTGGTCCTCGGCAAAGTACTGTGACGTTTGCAGGAGTGGACTGCTGCAGGTGGCTAATCGCGGTTGGTCCGGTCACGTATGGCTCGGACCGGTATCGGCAGCTAATCGAGCATGGTCCGGTGACGTACCGACTAAACTGCAACAGCGTCCGTTCAGGAACATGGAAACTTGCCGCGCGCAATTCGGCAAATACGCTTTGCATCACTTCCGTCTCGGTCGACTTAAAGTTAACGGATTGGTTTTCTGCGCAATTCATCATGATCATACGAGAATATAATATTATATAGCTATAAGTCAAACACGACAACTGGTATTATATTATAATACGATACGCACAATGTATTAATTTGGTTAGCTGATAAATAAGAACTATTGAATTGACTGACAATAAAACATTATTATAGTACTGTACTATTACAATCTACAGATTGTTGATTTTTAATAGGCTTGAATAAAATATAATATTATAAGATACCTACTCTATTCCATATTATTATATACTATTATTATTTAAATGCATGAATTTGAAATTTTTAGAAATGCAAGAAAATTAAAGTTATAATATTACGAAATTATATAATACGTTGTAGATAGGAATTATGAATATTCCTTATTCTAGTCCCAATAAAATTGGTGATTGCTAATTGTGTAAGGAATCCAACTTACAATAGGTATTAAAGTATAATATAATAATATATGAGTTCAAAATAATAAAAAACTACTGATTTTTTTAAAACGATGAAATATTTTGTTGGCCTATGCCTAATAATATTATATTTTAATACTGTGTACCTGTGTACCCATGTAGTCATGTTGGTATACTAAATAATAGTAATACAGTTAAGAAGGAAAAATCTGGACCCGGGAGTAATACCTTGGGGTCCCGACTATTTTGACCTCATATCATTTACTTTGTCAGGTTACTGTCAGTAGTTAATTTTTTTCCACTCTGTTCGTCAAATTCTTATTTTTAATCGTTGCTTTAGTTATACTCAATTATACTACAATTGATGCCTGATGGTTTACTTAGGCAGTGACACGGTTGGTGGGAATAGCTATTTTATGAGTCAGCGGCCATATATACCATGTACACTTGATAAATATAAAAAGGTTTATAAGTAAATGTACCATCACCAAATATGTGTGGATTATAATTGCGCAAAAAGTTTAGATTAGATTTGCACGTTATCAATATAATGTTGTTTGCACGATCAACAAATTTAAATTGTTCGTTTTTATTTGTTAAGACTGGTAAATCAGAAAGTTTGTGCTATTGCCTCATTAAATGATTTAGGAATGGGAGGCAGCACTTTTCGTCGTTCACGGTATATAGATTTTCTAATACTGTTAATATAAGCGAATTTGGATGTACTACATGAAGATAGCTCCGTACGTATTATTCTATTTGGCTGTAGATTTAAATCCTCGCATGCTTTTCTTTTGCACTTAACTCTAACTTCCAGCAAGTTTAAATCTTCAACAGTATTCGGCTCATGTTCATGGTTGTCTTTGATATCGATTAGTGTTGATTTTGAACAATTGGTTTTTAGATACGCACTATAAATTTTTTTTAATTTTTTTTAAAATTTTTTTTGACGCAACGCAACTTATATTTCCCGAAACCAAATTTCTACTAAAGTGAAATTTAAAGTTACGAAAAATTAAACATTCACGATTTTTAGTAGTATTTATTATTTTAAAATCCATTTTTATACACTCGCAACTTAAGTATAATACTTTGATTTGTAAGCAGAACGCATGAACAGAGAAAAATGAGAGTCGTAATGAAGTGCAAAATGGATCGATATTCGAAAATATCGATAAGAGTGTAACGTAAAAATTAAAAATAGTTAAAACTGGTAAATAATATGTGCAATAGTTACTAGTTAGGTACAAGGTAATAAGTCATATTGCATTATATCCAGAATACAGTTTGGCAACGTTGTATATGGTTTTAACGAATAATTTTGCTTCCATATGCATAGCGAATTATACTCAAAAGGAGTTAAATAATCACAATTTTTTTCGGGATATTACAGTAATAATTATATGTTGAGCGTATAAACATTTTCTCACATTTATTGATTAAGTTTACACTAACTGCTTTTTATTAGTAATTACAAATTATAGTGTACCTACCTACCTAGTTTCAACACAAGACCATAAGTCAGAACTATTTATAATTAATTATTGATAAATATTTATTATTTAACATGCAGGTACCTATATAATACTTTAATAATAAATAAATAAATTTAAATTAATTAAATCAATTTTAGTTCATATTTACAGTCGTTTAATTCCTAATTAAATAATAAACATTTAACTACATACTAACAGTACAACCTTAAACATTAATGATGTTAAGTAAAATACAGAAAAAATAAAATTTCCAATCTTACATCTCTAGTCCTGCGCCATACTGTTCCATAGTTTGCACAGCAGGGAAAATGCACATTTCAACAAATTAACTCAAATTGTTTTTGAAAACTATATACTTATCCATAGAATAGATAAAATTTAATAATATATAAATTTTGAGTGGAGTGAATATCCACTCAATGATAACATAAATGTGGTATAAATGCGGTTCAACGCAAACAGCTTCCATCAATTTATTGTTTGTTGGTTAATTGGTTCTCAAATGGCTCGTCGTAAAAGGTTTCACGAATACGTAATTCCCAAAACAGCTCCATTATTCGACAACAATTTTTCATAGTTTATTTTGCATGATATAACATTTTAAAAACACTACATTTTAACTATACCTATTTTGAAACAGTTCTTAATACTTATACTTAATAAGTGGGAAGGAATTTGTGTAGTCGAAAAGGGAGCCAAATGGGCTATAACCCATAAATGTTGTTATCCTCTATCAATTTTGTAAAAGCCTTTATGTGATTTCACTCTAAAGCTGTGTACACACATTTGCGCGTAAAATCCTTTGATGCGGCTAAATTTACCGACAACTGGTGGGAACGGTGTTACGGCGTAACAGAAAATGTTACAGGTGTGTCATGGCTTAAAGTTACTCAAAAATCATTAAAAAAAATTATTTTACATGAATGTGTTGGATCTATGTTGCACATGGGTCTGAGAAAACAAAATATATGATCTGACAATTTTAATATTTTAGCGCTTTTCATGGTTCTTGGACAGTTGAACGAAGAATCACCGTTTTTAAAGGAATTTAGCGTCACTGCGTGTAAGATGTAACAATATAGATTGTTTATCGATATTGTTAAAAATATGGTATAAACTATAAAGCAGTAGTAATTCGTCAATAAAACCTAACAAGACTTAAATATTTTTTTTTTGTTTGCAGGAATTATACCATTCCAGGGGGAAATAAGTTGAATTAGAATAAGAATAATAATTTTGTATATTTTTATTATAGTAAAAACAGTTTAGCTAAATAGTTTTCTACAAATAAATAGTGGCTTGGAGACTTTCCCCCCTTAAGTCTATCCCAATCAAGTAGGTGCTTTACTTATAATTAATGTCTGACATTTAGAAAATAAAGACAATAATATCTAATCTACTCATTTAATACGCCATTTTAACTAAATTATATAATAGAATTATTAGTTAAACCTAAATGGTTTTTTTTTTATCTTCTCTGTTTAAGTAATATTCAATATTTAGATATAATCTCTTGTAAAACTATGATAACTATAACTTTACTCTTTAAACCTCTAGGACGGTGTGTTTAAACTTTAAATAAATAAATCTAATAAAAAACATTTAGCGATTAAAATTTTGATTCTGTTTTAAAATACAGAATACCATGTATAAATATTACAGGATTCCAACATCAGTTTAAAAATTGAGAACAGTTCATGGTTTACAATTATAGTTTTTAATCAAAGTAAAAATGTCTAATAAATATAATTAAAAATAGTTAAATAGTAAATACAATTAATATATACAATTAACGACGACATACCGTCATAGAATTTATAAGGCTGAAATTTATTTTATTATTTTCCATATTTTCCATATTTCGTCTAAGTTCTAACACTCTTGCTGTCCGTTCAGAGATCTATAAAATAAAATATAATTAAAATATACTATTTTATCCATTCAATGTAAGACACTCATTCTTTCAGAAAACAAACGGTTTTGAAATTATTTCATTTAAATAATTTGAAAACGTAAATTAAACAATATTTTTACTGCTATTTGTATACTATAAGAAGGTTTTTTTTACTTATTGAATTAAAATATACATTTTAAATTTCATATTCCAAATCATAATATTATTCAGAGTATTATGATCTATAAAAAATTAAATTTCAAACCAGTAGTTTGTTCATTATAACTTATAAGTATTTAAAGTTTAAATTGGGTATCTCTGCTCTGCACGGTCTGTTTTTTATAAACTGGAGTGGACTGATAAAATAGT
The DNA here is from genome assembly GCF_005508785.2 of Acyrthosiphon pisum. Lineage (NCBI taxonomy): Eukaryota > Metazoa > Arthropoda > Insecta > Hemiptera > Aphididae > Acyrthosiphon > Acyrthosiphon pisum. The sequence goes on along the minus strand of NC_042495.1, from coordinate 1,540,712 downwards.
TAAAATAACATATTATTATGTTATTTATCACCAAGTAATATAAATATGTAAAATTATAATATTAAATTGGCTTAGAAGTAAAAACAGTAAGATCACTGGATCAGAATATTTTTTTTTTTAGACGAGGGGACCGAACCATATAAAATTGCTTTACACAAAGACTGGACCAGTATAGACCAGACCGTGTAGAACTCTTTAGCCTGTAAGGATGTCACGCTCCACTTAAGTTTGTTTAAGTTTTAATATTAAATGAATTAACTACTTGTTATATTAAAATTCAATTGGAATATATCTAAGTACACCAAAAATCAATCAACTTTAGAATATGGAACTAAAAATGAAAGTTATCACAAAAAAGTTAACAATTTAAAAATAATGATCAAAAATAGTAAATAATATATTATTTTGTTACAAAGATAAAGTTGTTACTCAATGACTTAAAAATATGGAAAAAAAATATTTCTAAAATTAGGTATTAATAATTTTTGAAATAATGAGTGTTTTGTGTTAGGATTTAGAAACTCACTATTTGTTCAAGACTTTCAGCAGTTTTAGTCATAGATTCAGTCGTTTTGAGCAATTTTTGACAGGCAGAACACGAAGTAACATATTCTGTAATTTTGTCATAATAACCAATACACTTTTTATGGCTACTTAAATAAACACCTTCACATTTTGCCACAAAATCTATTTTTTCTAAAAGATTTTGTAATTCATTTTTTGTTCTAACAGGCTTATTATATTTGTATTTCATGCCATATACTTGTATTTTTGGCAAAAGGCTATTATCAAAAGTAATGTTTTTTACAGTTTCATACAAATCGTCTTCTTCATAAAAAACAGTTGAATTTCGTGATCTATCATGTTTAATCTTCCAATGTAAAGTAGGAAGTACTATAGTTTTAGAAATTTCATAAATGAATCCGTAATCTTTCTCTATAAAATCTTCAGTTTCAGTATCATCATCATCATCATCATCATCATCATCAAGTATTATATATGGATTAGAATCATCAGTATCCGAATGTACGGCTAATGAAACACATTTTGAAATTACTGGCATCTTTATTTCAACAGTATTAGAAGACAATTTAACTGGCATTTTAAAGGCTGAAGTTTCTTTCTGTTTATACTGTGACAAACTTTGTTGTGATGTATTATATACAGAACTACTTGAAGTCGATGGAAGACAAGGTGTTAAACTAACAGATGGAGAACTGTTATTTGTGGTCGAGGGGAGATTATGTTTGGGTAGTAATGTAATGGACATGGAACTTTTAGGAGATACTTTTGAATATAAATCTACTGATGGTTCTGTCATTTTAGAATTTGCTATTGGTTCCAAGGTAACGGACAACGAACTATTAGCTGAGATGTTTTTTAGTTTTGTTAATGATATCGATAAAGAATCATCAATTGAAGATAATGGAAGTATATTATCATCTTCAACTAGTTTTGTTCCTAAATCTGGTAATAGCTGTTCTGGTTCAGTTTCCAAATTTGTTTGTAAATTATCAACAACCAGTGGCTCAATTTTCACAACCGAAAAATCAACTGAGTTTGCAGTATTTGATTTTAATGTTGGATCTAAATCAGGAGTTGTATTGTATTCATGTGTTTCATTTGTAACCGCAGTAAACTCTTTATTTGCATTTTTTGACGAAAACATTTTACTGGTAGTCGATAATGATTTATCTATAAAACATAGAAATATAATAAATAAATGTATGAACAAATTATTATTAACTTTTTTTTAAAAAAAAATAATAAAAATAGATTTTAGATAATTGATCACATACATATCAACTAATTTTTGTAAGAATATTTTACATACCTAGCACATTATTTTTGATTGTTTTTGTACACAACAGTTCATCAGGTTTATGTCTTTTGAATTTAACATCACATGTCCTCAATACAGGCACATCATTAGTTTCTAATTGTTGTATAAATGGTGTAGCATTAGATGCTGATAGCTCAGTATTCCTTGGCAATGGCAAAGAACCAGTCACTAATGATTTGACCTTTTGATAAACACCGTCGTACATTACCATGGGTTGAAGCATGTCGTGGGGTCTAAAATGCCTTTCGCACACTTTACTGTCTTCAGTCAATTGAAAATCTAAAACTGAACTCCACTTTTCTACCTGCTCCTGAAAATAAGCAATAAAAACAACAATGAACGGACATCAATAATTATTTTAAAACAATATTTCTGAATAATTAAAATAATTACTATTGTTGGTGCGAAAAGGCAAATATCTTCAGTACGCTCAGTCATGTTATTAGTTACGCATCCAGGTAAAGAACAATTTTGCGTCACTGTTTGGGGTTCCAATGAAATTATTGTAACTGGCACAGCAAAAGGTGCTAATGACTTTCCTTTTGAATTTATACCATTTGTCAATAAGTTGGAATGAACTATGTCCTCAGGTCTAAAATGCTTTTCACACACAGCACTGTCTTTAGTAAGTTCTACACATACACTTAAATTCCACTCAATTACATCTTCTTCCTATAAAATAAGCAATAAAAACAACAATGAACGCACATCAATAATTAATTTAAAATAATATTTATGAATGGTTATAAAAATTACATTTTGTGGTGTGAAAAAGGAAATATCTTCAACCTCTTCAACAGTATTAGTTGTGCATCCAGGTATACAACAATAGGTTCTCGATTCCGGCACAGGATCCATTGCTGGTATTGGCATAGAAAAAGGTGCTAACACCTTTACTTGTGAATTTACATCATTTACCAATAACTTGGGACACAGTATATCCTGGGGTTTGAAATGCCTTTCACACACAATACTGTTTATAGTCAAATCCAAACCTAAAATTGAACTCCAGCGATCTACCAATTCCTAAAAAATAAGCAATAAAAACTACAATGAGTGGACATCAAAAATTATTTTAAAACAATATTAATGAATGGTTAAAAAATTACTATTGGTGGTGTGAAAAGGGAAATATCTCCAACATTTTCAACATTATTAATTGTACATCCAGGTATAGAACAATAGGTTCTCGATTCCGGCACAGCATTCATTACTGGTACTGGCATAGAAACAGGTGCTAACACCTTTACTTGTGAATTTACATCATTTACCAATAACTTGGGACGAAGTATGTCCTGGGGTTTGAAATGCCTTTCACACACAATACTGTTTATAGTCAAATCCAAACCTAAAATTGAACTCCAACGATCTACCAATTCCTAAAAAATAAGCAATAAAAACTACAATGAGTGGACATCAAAAATTATTTTAAAACAATATTTATGAATGGTTAAAAAAATTACTATTGGTGGTGCGAAAAGGGAAATATCTTCAACATCTTCAACAATATTAGTAATGCATCCGGGTACAGAACATTCACCAGTAAGATCCTAAATTAATAAAATCAAATAAATTACTTTTATGTTTGTATAAAATATATAATGTAATACTAAAATAAGTTCTAATCTGACCGGAGATAATTTAAATTAAGGAATTATGAACTTTCTTATTTAAAACATTTAATGAAATTACGGATAAAATCAAAAATTATGTAGAAATTAAAACTAAATGCGCTTGAGACTGACCATAATGAACTTTGTCGACAAAATAATGATCTTGCTTTATATATTGAAAAAAATTAATTAAATGATTATGATAATCAGGGCTTGTAAGTTCAACACAGGAAAACATGTTTACTGCGATACAAATCCGTTTCATAACAATGGTAATAATAATATGAAGTTTGATACTGCATGTTTTTGCATGTTTTGGATGTAAAGGCATATTTGGCATATAGTCGATTTTTTACAGTCGTTAGTGCATATTATTTCATAAAAATATTTTTTAGACAAATATTTGAAAAATTTCTAATTTCTAATTTACTTTCCCGTTTACAAAATTATAGTATTTTTATTTATTTTTATTCAGTGAGTATGTGACTACCTAGTGTCCTAGTACATACTTATTTCTATATTATGCATTTTACGAAATATCGCGGAAACAATGAAATCGCTACCACTACCATCCTCCACCGTATAAAGTGGCAGCTTCTCACCATTCAGCATTTTTTTGTACATTGGTACAGTATAGTTTTCTTACACTCGCCGATGAGTTTACTCGTATGAGTCGTATGCGTTTGTCTGTTCAATTTCCTTTTTTAGTGTTTTCATGGGAGGTATAGGTACTGTAAACATTATTCAAATTTTATTTGAACAATGCCGAAAGAAAAACAAACAGTTGCGGACCGTTTGCAAAATTTTGTGGAGGAATTTGAATTTTTTCATGATTTTTTTACATAATACATATTTTGAGTGCATAATTTAAAAATGTTAGGGCATATATATGCATATTTTGACAATTTTTAGTGCATGAAGTAAAGAGCCCTAATGATAATAATCAATTTTTATTGAGAAATATTATTAAAATTCAAGGTATTCCTACTACTAATAACGAAAATGTATTCAATATACTTGAAAACATTGCAAAATCATTGAATATCAAATTTTTAAAACAAAATATTTCATTAGATTTCCGTAGACCTACCAAAATGGGATTGTATCCAATTATAATTGTATAATTTAATGATTTTGTAGAAAAATAAAAATGGAAAATCTACAATAAAAACATCTATATCAATGAATCCCTAACTGCAGTTAATAGGAAACTTTTCTTTGAAACCAGAATGTTTGTTAGATCCTGAAAATATTACGAATCAAGTGGTGTACCGAAGGAAATTTTTTTGTTAAGCAAGATGAAAGTAGCAATTTTTTATTCTAATGATTTACTAAAATTAATGAGTAACTAGTAAACAAGGAGTACTTAAAAATGGTATATAAGTTATTAATTAACCTTTAAATAAATATGGTCTCTGATTTTAATTCCGTTACTAATGATCTTATTCCTTCCTCAGAAATCAAAAATATTTATGATATTAATATTTACAACGGAAAGTTATCAGTGTTTTTTTTATGAATATTAGATGTTTAAAATGTAATTTTGATAACTTTGTATGTTTTTTAAATACTAAATTCTATCTATTTTATTAGAAATTGCACAGAAACAAGTATAAAAACCCTATTATTGTAAAACCAACGTATTCATAGTTTTCTTTAGAATCTAAAAAGTAAAAACTAACAATATCTAATGCACATTACGTTCAGGGGCGCATACAGGGGGTAATTTGAGGTTCCCCTAGGACTTGTAAATTTTTTATTTAAAATAGCGTTCTTAGTGTTAGAGCGTTATACAAGGAAACATAAAAAAAAAATGGCTAGGATCTTGTTAATTTTTATTTTGTCACATCCAACGACCAACAGCACACTATTAAACTAATGACTAGGTAATCAGTATTCAGTTATCAATAATCATACATCGTCGCAGATAAAAACGTTACGGAAACACCAGTATGTCCGTGTGGCTAATAATAAATTGTACTGCATTAGAAAAAGTTTTAAGAAATAATAATACAATCCACGGATGGGTTTTACACATTTTTACTAAAATATTATCAATTTTGTATTAACATGGACAATGGAAATATCTATCAAATACATTCCAATTGACAATTAGTGCTGTAAAAGTAATAGATGAATTGACTAAATAAAAATTAAATTAAATTTTGTACTATAATTGTATGTGTTTTTGAAATAAAATGTATTAAATATATAATATTATGTTCTGCTATTTAATATTTAATATTTTAATGTGCAGGTTCCATAGTACACTTATAATATATAGACCGCGCATTTAGTGAAATATATTTAAGCCAACATATGTGCAAGAGAGACAGATTGTCATTACTTTTTCTAGGAGGAGATTATAAGCAATTTTATAATAATTATATATATTTACAATCTCAAGGAGTAATGTACAAATTGTCTATCAACTCCTTGAAATTGTAATGTCAGAGTCTGTCTCTCTCACTGAACAATAACAGTTCAGTGGTCTCTCCCGCACATATGTTGGCTTAAAGTGTTACACACAAAATGAGCATAATGTGCGGTCAATATATTATAAGTCTATGGCAGGTACCTAGGTAATAGGTTAATTGTTCCCATTAGTTTTTCTTAATTTTAAATAAAAACAAAATATTTCGGATAACATAAATTATTTTTTGTTGCAAATTTAACAAGAAAAAAAGACAACTAGGGATGATTACTTTAAATAAGTAACGCAAGATAGAGAGAAATGGAAGGAAGTTTCTTTCGTAGCTATGGGCCTCCCGTGGCCTTGAAAGCTGATAAAAGAAAAGAAGAAAATAAAAAATTATTATTCTTATACCTAGTTAAATATAATATATTATACTTTAAACCTTAGCAGAACGAGTAACTGACTCAATATAAACAAATAACGGAGTTTCCTTAGAATTTATATTTGCAACATAATTTGTAGACGAACAAGATGGTTTATTAGTACCAATAAACCCATTATTGACAGCCGAACTTGTTGATGGAATATTTCTTGCATCTATTACATCTGTTAAAATTATAAATCATATTTTAGAAATTGAACTATTTATTGAAACGATAAATCCTACTTTTAATAGGCGATGGTTTATTTACACGAATGATACCGCTACTGACAGCCGAACTTGTTGATGGAATATTTCTTGCATCTATTACATCTGTTAAAATTATAAATCATATTTTAGAAATTGAACTATTTATTGAAACGATAAATCCTACTTTTAATAGGCGATGGTTTATTTACACGAATGATACCGCTACTGACAGCCGAACTTGTTGATGGAATATTTCTTGCATCTATTATATCTGTTAAAATTATAAATCATATTTTAGAAATTGAACTATTTATTGAAACGATAAATCCTACTTTTAATAGGTGATGGTTTATTTACACGAATGATCCCGCTACTGACAGCCGAACTTGTTGATGGAATATTTCTTGCATCTATTATATCTGTTAAAATTATAAATCATATTTTAGAAATTGAACTATTTATTGAAACGATAAATCCTACTTTTAATAGGCGATGGTTTATTTACACGAATGATCCCGCTACTGACAGCCGAACTTGTTGATGGAATATTTCTTGCATCTATTATATCTGTTAAAATTATAAATCATATTTTAGAAATTGAACTATTTATTGAAACGATAAATCCTACTTTTAATAGGCGATGGTTTATTTACACGAATGATCCCACTACTGACAGCCGAACTTGTTGATGGAATATTTCTTGCATCTATTATATCTGTTAAAATTATAAATCATATTTTAGAAATTGAACTATTTATTTTCATTAGGTGTAAACATGAGGAGACTAAAGACCCAAAACAATTACGCATATGTATTTAGTAAAAAGAACTGAAAAATAAATAAGTAATCAGTTTTTATTATTATTTTAGGTATAAATATACACTATATATTATTATAATCATTTATAGATAGTGATTTTTTAATCATGCTCACTCCTTTTTTACTACAAATTAGATAGCGGATGATTTTTTTGAAAATGTTGATGTATCTAAATCAAAATTCTAATGAGTGGTTCTGAATTATTATAATATATATTTCAAGAATAATAACCCAATTAAAATTGGTTTTATAAAAATATAAATAATTATATTTATATTATGTAATATTACATGTAGTATTTATTATACTTGGATCATTTTTACAAATTATTTATATTGATAGACACATACTTTTTCAAATTGTCTAAGCCCCCATATCTACTTAACCCATAACCAATAACCATAGACATATTATCTTTAGTACACAGTTATATAATTTAAAAACTAATCACTTGAATTTTTGATTTAAAATTTAAATACATTAAAATTCTTAGTTGAAAAACAGAATTTTGTTTTGTCAAAGAACCATCTTTAAGGGGTACTAAAATATCTCAAGGATTCAAAATAAGTCCTTTAATAGTATTTAATTATTCCAAAAATTAGAATTTGAATATAACATTCATAATTTAAGCATAGAAATAGGGTGGCCTAACCTATCATTTTTTTCTTATATTAAAGCATAGGAAGTTTATAGTACAATAATGTTTACTTTTATTTTTTAAATAAAAAGTTTAATGATTATTATATTTCATAACAAAGTAAAACCTTTTAACTACCTACCTAAGCTATACTAATAGTAGGTACGCTAATTAATAATTAAAAAGGTTAATACAAAATAAATTAATAAATTATTAATAATTTGTTTCTTACCGTTATCTAAAAATAATGAAGGAATAGCATCAGGTCTTAATCTATTTTTTCTGTTAGTCATGAAGCAATCATCGTCAAAATGAGCACGACATACTCTTACATTACTTTTTAATTTTTTAGTGGGATCAACTTGTAATCCGCATTTTTCAAACCACTTTTTTCTAAGTGTGAAATCACTAGGATAGCCATAGAAACTAAGATCTTTCGAATAGCGGTTTAAACAATTTTTCACAGAACAGCGAGGTCCATTTCCCAAAGTGTGGTCCTTTAAAATTTAAACATATGTTTCATTAAAAAAAATTTGAATATTAGAAACAGTTAGTTATTGACAAATTTAATGTACAACTACAAATTAAAATATAATATGAGGTTAATAAATATTTTAGTGATATAAGTATTTTCAAATTGCATGTACATATGTATTCGTATATTATGATACAATTAAGTATTAACTTTAAAGAAACTAAGATGGTTGCTTTTAAAAACTGGACAAGAAGAATAGAGCTGTCCTTAGTTGAAACTCTAAACTTATTAACAATATGTCGATAAGCAGGAAATTTACAGTTTTCCAAGATTCTAGGACAACAAAAAATAAATTGTGAACATTAAATGATAGCATACCACAAGGTTCGATACCAGCCACATTACTATTCAAAGTTACATTCATAGGAACGTCGGGCTTTGAGTAATTTATATTATTGTCGTTAAAACTAAATGTAGAGGTAAAAATTGTAACAATGATATTAAAAGCAGAACTATACTGTGTACCAAATAAGGGCACACCGGATGGCTACCTGTTTCTGTCCGGTGGCGGGCATCCCCCACATAGAGGAATAGGTAGTGACCGGTGGAAGGGGAAAAAAGTGTGCAGAACCGGTGAGCACTTTGGGTAAGAACAGAGTATAGAGCTTAAGAAATGAATACTAATAGCAGTTAAGTATAGATAATTACTAATTAATGTCAATCAAATATAGCAATACTTTATAATAACAAACGTTTTTGTTTGGACACCTACAAGGTTATATTTCTAATTACCTTTAATAAAATTTATGAAAAAAAAACTCTAATTTTAGATTATGAGCAGGGGATGAATGTATTGTTTTACAATGTGTGATTTTTTTTTTATTGTATGTCGAGTTGTATGTTGATACGATAAGTTATTATATATTAAATAATGCTTTGATTTTCAACTGATTTTCTGGTGGGAAAGTGGATGTATACTGGCGCCGATTTTCTCTTACCAATAGTTCCCATTTCCACTACTCAGCGGTGTATACAGCGGTTTAAAAAAACATATATCTTTTAGAAGGGGTTATTTCAATGCGTCTGTTTTTGTTTATATTGAATAAAAATTTAAATAAAAAATTACAAAAATACTACCTACGGTAAAAAATTGTGTTGGCATTTAATGTAGGTGATAAAATTTTAAAAATATTTTTACTCTTTTTGAGCTATTTATAGCAATAATGATTTTTATAAATATTTTTTTTTTTGATTAGTCAATAAAAATTTTTTTGCTTGGTCAAAAAACTTTGAAATTTAATACAATAAGTTAATACATAAGTTATTAAAATAGCAACTCAAAAATATTAATGATATGTTATTCCATTTTTTTTAGAATCATTCAAATTTTGTCAAACTTCATAAAAATCATAAAAATGTGCAAATTATTTTATAGTTAAAAAATTGTAAAATGTATTTTTATAGCTTAAGATTTCTCATATGTAATTTTATAAAAAACAAAAACATATAATTCATATGAACTTTTATTACTATTGAATTTGGTTTGAACTTAAATTTGATATAACAGTACTAAGCTTATTGTCGATATTATTATTTAAGTTAAGAGGATGTCAGCGCAATATTTGTTTTCTTTCTTAGAACCGCGAGCAACATAGATAAAATGCTTTCACCCAATATTTTTTTTTATCATTTTTGAGGGTATGACATTACCATATCATTTTTTTGGTACCTAGTAATCAATTTGGAAATTATAAATAGGCCATCTACCAATGATGCACTTTACTTTTCAACTAAATGTATTTATGATAAGTCAGATATCAAGTGTTCGACTGGGTTATAAAATACTGTGGTTCTTCTTAAAAAGTTAGAATACATTGGAATAAGAAGTACTCCTACTGATCAAAAAATCAGAATAAATTATACTTTAAGTGATAAATAATTAATGATTTTTAAAATATACAATTCCTCTAATGATTTTATTAATATTGTTCTGCAAGAAAACTCTTGTGTAAGAAAGTAAAAAAGATTGTAAGTTAAATATTTAGACTTATACTCAATGAACGATTAAAATGCACAATAGCATTCACATTTAAAAATTAATAAAACTTTAGTACCAAATTTAGTAGTAGTTTATTAACTATGGTATATAACCTTTCTGGGGAAGTACTTACCATTCTCATACTGTTAAATTAGAGCAAACAATTATTGCTTTATTAAAATATCTTCTCTGCTAGTCAATACTCCTCTCACCAAAACTTATTTATGATCATCTCAACATTTATAATTTTAAAACTAATTATATACTGAATGTTTGTAAAATTGTCTTTAGAAAAATGTTATCAAGTGTAGAAATTGATAAAATAAAAATATGGTATAAATCCAAAGTGTCTACGGTACAAAAAAAGAAAATCGCTACATGAGAAATCGAGTGAATATCCAATGTTATAAAAATTTTAACTTTAAACGCACATAAAATGTTGACTTTCTTTTTTTTATTGTTTGATAAAGGTTGATAACTATACAGTATGTCCCAGAAGTCCCGTATCACCCTTAGTATCTCCGTGGAAAATCAATATTTTTAAATGCAGTTTTTTTACAGTCATAAGTATGGATATTCTGATTAAATAACATAATATTCGATTTTTTTTTTTTTTTAGAAATTTGAAATTTTCAAAAAACTTTTTTAGGCAAATAAGTTTATTAAATTTCCAAGATAGCCATTTTGTTGATCATATTTTTTAAAACAGTTCAAAAAAAAATATATTAAAATTTAATGAAAAT
>NC_042495.1:1527655-1529405 GCF_005508785.2 Acyrthosiphon pisum | reverse complement strand
CCTGAAAAATTTTCATTAAATTTTAATATTTTTTTATAACCGTTTTAAAAAATACGATCAACCAAATGGCTATCTTGGAAATTTTTTTAAGCTTATTGGTCTAAAAAATTGTTTAATAATTTTTGAAATTTAAAAAAAAAAATTGAATATTATGCTACTATTCAATCTGAGTTTCCATACTTATAACTGTAAAGAAAACTGTATTTAAATATATTGATTTTCCACGGAGATACTAAGGGTGATACGGGACTTCTGGGACATGCTGTATAGGGAATCTTGAATTCCATTTAAAAATCTTAGATTTAAAAAGAAAGTTTTTTAAGAATTTCCAACACAAAATAAATTGCACAGTTTCGTGATTTTTACGTCTTTTGTCAAAATTCGAACTGTAAATGTAAATGCTTATAAAAAAAAATTGTGACTGGATTTTTTAAATATCATTGTTATATTTTTATTAAGAGCCTTGTGTTAAATTTTCAAGATTTTTTACCCAACAAATAAAACTTAGATAGAAAAAAAACTAAAAAAATTGGAAACTGAAAATGTCCGTAAACTGTTCAAAACAAATCAAAATATTTTGAAAATTTTATCATGCATAGAGAATGCTAATATAAACGACCAGTGAAAATTGTATGTAACTATTTACGGTCATTTACTTTAGAGTTTTACACCAAAAACCAAAATCTATTTTGTAGAAAACCAATTTTGCGTAAAAATTTTTGTTTTCCTTAATTTTAATGTGGTTTTTCACACTCTTTTGTTTTATTTTATTTTATATAACAACATGTGCTTTTGCCCAATTTACAATAATACAATTTAGTGCAATTAATAGATTATATAATATAGAAAAATTAAAAATTGTTTAATGAGAAGGAAGGGTCTAAATTAGCTAAATACGAGTACATGCAGAGACGTAGTGGTTCATTTTGACCATAGTTAGTTAAGGATGTGGTAAGTGAAAAAGGAACAGGATGGCGAGAGGTTCAGACTGGAACATTAAGAGACTTGAGATAGTAAGTACGGTAGGTCAATTTTCCCCTGCAATAATTTGGCCAAAAAGGTGAGATTTGCTACTTGCCTACGGTTTGCTTAAGTATCTAGTTTAAGGGATTTTAAGATTGGCGTATAGTCGTGGTATGGACACTCTATTTTTAAAGTGTTGCTAACGTAGCTCAAAAATTTTCGCTGAACTTTTTCGAGCATTACTGAATTACAAGCCGTTTGAGGGTCCCAGATGACAGAGCCATATTCTAAGATAGGCCTAACAAGCGAGCAATAAAGTGCTTTCAAAGGGGATACTAATTTAAATTTGGCAGCAACCTGCTTGACAAAACCGAGGGTTTTGAGAGCTTTGCAGAAGATCTGTTCTATATGCAAGCTAGGATCAAGCTTGGGATCAAAGACAAAACCTAAATCATTAACAGATTTGTCGAGTGGAACCAAAGAAGAACCACTTACAAGGTAATTAAATCTAATAAGACAACTCTTACATGTAAAGATCATTTAATGGAATTTAAAGGTACTAAACTGCAGACCTAACTTAGTTGCCCAGGAAACTAAATTATTCCAATCGTTTTGGAGTGCTAAACAATTGTTCAACGAGTTCACTTGATAGAATAATTTTATGTCATCCGCTAATGCTAAGAATTGTACCGGCTTTAAAGCCTTGTTGATACTGATAACCAGTGCTCGAATTGGAAATTATTAAGTAGAGGAGCTCAATCCAACAATTTATAAACTGCGTTCCAAG
>NC_042495.1:1526912-1527605 GCF_005508785.2 Acyrthosiphon pisum | reverse complement strand
GAATCGTGTGTGTAAGATTGTTTATTTAAGTCAAGAAGTGACGTGTAGGGTGTAGAATGTCCAAAACATGTATATGTAATTTTGTTGAATTTATGTTTCGATATTTGGTTAAAAATAAGACATATTGAAAAAATTTGGGGGGGGGATCGAAACTAACCACCCTCAGATACGGCCTTGCTCAGTTGCATAGACGTAAATAGGGGGGGGGCTTAAGAGGGCTTAGCCCTCCCTAAGCCATCTGAAGCCCTCCTTACGATATTTTAATATATAGGTAATCATTATTATGGTAGATTACTAGATTATGTAAAAGCATCCATCAGATCGTCACGTTATGGCGGTTTCCAATAAAAAAATTATATCTTAAAACAAATATGAGAGTTGAATGTATATTTGTAGCTATTATATATAGTAGACCTATGTCTACTCAAAAAATACTTAACCGATTTTGCGAAAATTTCAAATTGTTCTTGGAGATATTAGGAAAGTTCAAAGAGTAGTTTGAACCACGTTCGATTTATACCAACTATTATTACCAAGGTGCTATATTATACAATCCACCACAAATTAATTGTCCATATTAGTCGAGTTAGTTCACAAAGTGACGCAAATTTGCCTGTTAACTGAGGTAAGTAGATACACCAAAACCAATATAATACTGATAACTCTCTATCAATACTGAGTCAGTTGTGAAAT
>NC_042495.1:1477015-1526812 GCF_005508785.2 Acyrthosiphon pisum | reverse complement strand
TTTCATTAATTCACCTTAAACTATTTTGTTCTCTCGGTAAAAATTCATTAGTACTCGTTTCAACATCATTACTTTGAGCTGTATAACTATGTATAAAAAAAATTATATAAATATATTATTGAAATTGAACATTTAAATTATAGAGATCAAGAAGCGTTATTTATAGGGAAAACTATTTTCATCAGAAGGCTGGGGAATTGTATTTTTAGATAATTATAAAAACAAAATCTTGTTTAATACAATTTATAATAACTCACCTTAAATAACTTTGTTCCCTTGGTAAAAATTCATTAGTACTCATTTCAACATTATTACTTTGAGTGATATAACTAAATATTAAAAAGATATAAATTATTGAAATTGAAAAATTTAACTATAGAGATCAAGAAGCATTATTTATAAGGAAAACCATTTGCATCATAAGGCTGGGAGAATTGTATTTTTAAATAATTGTAAAAACAAAATCTTGTTTAATACAATTTTCATTAACTCACCTTAAATGATTTTGTTCCCTCGGTAAAAATTCATTAGTACTCGTTTCAACATCAATACTTTGAGTGGAATAACTATATAAAAAGTATTTATATATTATTGAAATTGAAAAATTTAACTGAAGAGATCAAGAAGCATTATTTATGGGGAAAACCATTTTCATCATATGACTGGGGAATCATATTTTGAAATAATTGTAAAAACAAAATCTTGTTTAATACAATTTTCATTAACTTACCTTAAATGATTTTGTTCTGTTGGTAAAAATTCATTATTCTCCATTTCAACATCATTACTTTGAGTGGTATAACTAAATATTAAAAGATATATATTATTGAAATTGAAAAATTTAACTATAGAGATCAAGAAGCATTATTTATAGGGAAAAACCATTTTCATCATAAGGCTGCGGAATTCTATTTTAAATAATCGTAAAAACAAAATCTTGTTTAATACAATTTTCAATAACTTACCTTAAATGATTTTGTTCTGTTGGTAAACATTCATTGATGTCCATTTCAACATCATTATGTTGAGTAATATTAGTATAACTATATAAAAATTAAAATATTATTATAAATTAAAAACTAAACTAGATATCATGAAGAATTACTTAGAAGGAAAACCATTTTCTTCATTATTCTTGTTATAGGGTTGGGGAATAGTATTTTTATTTAAAATACGCCTTGGTCCTGGTTTATAGTTTTCTTCTAAAAAATGATCACTACATATACGATGCCATTCGTAACAACGACCTATGCCATACATTTTAAGCCATTCTTTTCTTCTCTCCTCGTTCTTAGGAAATCTATAATAAATCAAATATCAATGAATACAATAATTACTAGTTAAAGGAAAAATTAATATAAAGTGGAAATTTGCTAGGCTAAACCGGTTTAAATTTATCACACAATATCCCACATATTGAGATTATGAACCATGTCAATAATTCAGAGCAAAAATTCAGGTGCGATTTCTCACACCGGTTTGATTGAGTGAATTTCTAAAAACAATGAATACTCACGCATGATAAATAACATCAGGACGAGTGTACTTGGTATTCGAATAACAATTTCTGCATACTACGCACCTTAGCATTTTAAAAACGTGCGGTTACATATTATCAAAAATAAAGTAAAAATAATTAATATAAAAGTGCAACCAAGTCGAATTATTAAGTTAGCTTTGTTAATTGACAGTTAGGTATCTGTATTATAAACAGTTGAACTTAGATGAAAGAACTCGTTCAATGGACGTTGTCATTTGTCAACCTCAATTACTCGGACACTAGGTCTCGGAATGTAAACGACATGTTCTGCATTCCGATAATTGTGTTTTGGGGTGCAAGTTAAGTGGTTGGGTCTCCCGTGTCGTCCTTTTTAATGGTATGCCGTGTATATATATATATATGATTACTGCAATCTCGCCGAGCACTGTACAAATTACATGAATGAAACCAAGAAAAATAAAACTTTTAATATTATAATTAATAAATTGATTTCACATTCACAAATTTTAAGAGATGATATTTTTAATATAAAAATGAATGTTTGAATGTCTCACAATAACTATTTAATAATAAGTCAAACAGAAAAAAAATAATTATTCCGCACGAAAAGGTAAGCAAAAAAGCAACTACAAAACAAAACGCTGCACACTACACACAACCGGCGCCAGGCGGCGTTGGAGGCTTTCGACCGACGACCGCCATAGTGCTGCAGCTAGCAGTGCTGCCATGACGAAAAAGTTAATTAGTCACGTGACTCGCGTATATAATAATTAATAAATGGCTTTTGGCGAGAGGCACAAAAGTATCAAGTATGACACGCCGACGTCCGCGAGCACATTCGGTCTGGTGTTCGGGCTTCGTTATATATCACGGTCATGACAAATTTATTTTAATTTATTTCTTTTATCATGATCACGGTGATATGCGGTTGTCTTGACTGGGCAAACTCGCAAGTCGCAGACTGTAGCGGCGCACTTAGCAAGTTTATAAAAAAAAAATAGTCGTTGGTATATTATTTTATGGTACAGGGAGCCTGTTGAGACGAAACACAAGAGTGCGCTCGTGCGCTGGTGGGTGGGTCGTGGGTGCTTTATGTGCGTCGTCACTCGCCACGTGTATAATAATCGTGGTCGTGAGTCATGGAGGACGAAATTTCATCTATTCTATAGAGCACGGCCTTAGAAGATATCTTCTAAGGCCGTGCTATAGAGGAACTGTTCATATTGTTACCACGGTCTTAGATCATTACTCTTTGGAATAACAAACCATGTCCCAGTGTGACCGTTTTAGATACATGCACAGATATGTATAATAAACATTATTATTTATTATTATTATTTATTTTTTTGTTTATTATACATATCTGTGCTGGTAAACCAACTATCTGAAACAGCTGATACCCTCGATCACTAGCGCTCGTTGAGGTTTAAATATGTTAATATATATAATATATACAATATCATAACGTCATAACAACTTACCACGGTTATCTGCTTTTGATACCAATAATACCTACAGTCAAATTAAATTGACTATTGATTCATAAAGCGAAATGCCGGTATTCGGGTATTAAAATATAACAATATATTAATATTTGTCAATATTGATAAAATGATAACATAGCAAAAATGTTGCCATCACACTATCATGTTCCGTAATTCAACGCAATCTAGATATTTCGGAATCCAACAACCATCAAACAGCATTTCTATCATTGTTGAATTTTGGAAGTACCCCTAATATTATTGAATCTATAAACTTGTCCTCTCGGTGCGCTAGTAGTAGTGGGAACAGCTGATTCAGATAGTTAGTTCACCGGTCAAATTATGGGAGTTCGATAGTCGATACGGAACCTGTATATCTTAAATTCTTAAATCGTGGCTCGGACCACGATTAAAGATAGATTAAAGATACTATCTTGGTAGTTCATTATAGTGATGGGCGCCGGCGCGCCGCCATAGACAAGTATACTGTCCGGCAATCGAAAAATGATTCCGGACTTTTTGTACAACTTTTTTTATACCGCGGACTTTTTGTCCCCAGACTTTTTGACCGATTACCCTGTATAATGGATGGTATTAAATTTGAATTCAATAATATAATATCATTGTATACGAAAAACAATTCTGAGCGGTGACGGTTTGTCAGTGTGGATATTTTATATTATATTTTTTATTTTTATTGCTTATTATTAATACGGTAGCCGATAAGTTGAATTACCTAATATTATAAAATTACAACATAATAACTAAAATCGTTTTTCTTGATTATTTAATATGTAATTTCCTCCAAATTTTAACATAAAAAAAAACCGTAATTTATATTTTTGAGATTTTTTTGGTAACAGAATATCCTATTAACGTGGAACTTTGTTGTAAGTTTTCAATCCTTAGCCATAAAAGTTAAACAGTTCATACATTTTTAACTACAATATCCTATTTAGATTTGATTATTGTTATCAAAATTTGAACTTTAAGTGCTTATAAAAAAAATTGTGCCTATGTATTTTTAATATTTTTTCACTGCTATTTAAGCAGTATATCCAGGAGCCTTCTAATTTATGTTTAGGTCATGGCAATTGCCTAACATTACTCCTTAAACATGATAAGCTGGAGTCCTCTTAAGTTGGAAGTATAATAGTCTAAAACTTCAAACTGCTCAATTTTTTAAAAATCGTGTTTTTGATTTTAAAATTTTTAGAAATGTAGATATTTCTATGCTTAACATTTTGGTGAAATCAGAATTTAGTAATTACCTAATTCAGTACTTATTTTTTATGTTATTGTTAATAAATCAATAAACCACTTAAAAAAGTTAAAATTAAATTATAAAGTTATTAAAAAATTTTATAATTAAGTACTTAAAAATTGTTTTTTGGACTTTTTTTTTCATTTGGTGTGTAATAACACAATTAATAAGTTTTTAGTGGAATCAGAACCAACTTTAATTTTTTGGTTTGGAAGAAATAGGTTAATCTAGTTCAGCGCTCAAGCGAATTTTTAAATTTTGTTTTTGAAAACCTAAGTAGGTATGCAAATACCTACCTACTTGACACAACAATACAACATATGATGTACCTACCTATTTTTCAGTAGGATGGGAACATTTCTAAACAAAATTGGTACCAAAAGAGAAAAATTGATAAGTAATTTTTCTGAAACGCTGCTCTAAACAATATGGATACTGAGGGAAAAATTCACTTTAGCTACCCAGGATTTTTTTTATATTATTTCCAATAAATTTGCTTAATGTTTTATTAAAAACAACACTTTTTAATATGGCATAAATTCACTTTTTATTAAACATACGTATTTTAACGAGAACGATGGTGAAAAAAAATTGCGGTAATCATAATTTGGGAAGTGTTATAATATTCGTGAATCCTTCCAAAGTTTCTGATTTTACATTTATACGCATGCGCACAACTCTGTACCTACTTTACTGCTGCGCGCAGCGCCTAGATCAAATTTTGATTTTTTGACAAATTTCTGAATAAATATAATTTATATAAGCACAACGCACACATCGTGTTCAGTAGGTACTATGACTATCTTGTTTTTAACGTACCTATGTACTATGTAGTTAAGCATGTGAAAACGATTGTGAAGTAAAAATTTGGCGGTCAGACTTAGTTTTAAAGGTATAATACCTATGGCCCGGAATTATATAATTTTATTATAATATAATTTATTATGTATATCTGAGAGTAATCGTGGACTAGGTATACGATTATGAATAATTCTAGTATTGTTTTCTATATAAAAAGCAATGTACTCCCTAGTCCCTCCCTCGAATCTCGATATGCGACGACGATGCCTCGTCGTAATAATAATAATAATTCGAGTGGCGACCACGGCTTTAGACAGAATTCTGGAAATTCATTAGTGTTCTACGGTAATAATAAAATTGGTGTTTAATATTTATGTGGCAACTGGAAATAGTACCTCATTTCTTATAATATTATTTGGCAACTTATCATATTGCCGTTTTATCAAATTTTTAATTTTGGCTTTGAAGGCGGTGCTTATTTTAGATAAACAGATTACAGATTACAGAATAATTGCATTAATTTTCGTGTGCGTCGTCGTCGTGCTAGTGTGCGACACAATAATAACGATATCGGCTTTAATTGTTATATTTGACAAGAGTCGATTCGCTCGACTATAGGTCGCGTTTTGCACTATCGCATTTATAATAGCTGTACGTTCACCAAAACATGACGACTAACGAATAATGATTAATAGCGTCCAACGCGGAACAATATGGTGAGTATGCGTGCGACACGTACCTATACAGATGTAAATCATAAATCGTAGTACTAAGTGGGTAATTTAATATGAGGCGTGCCCCTAGGCCTGACCGTAAAACAATGTAATATTTAAAAACTAACAAATACCCAATGGGTATAACAATATTGTGTTCTATGGGCTTTATTACCCTTCAAAATTATTCAACCATCGCGTTCGATCCAATTCGGATGAGTGTGATGAAAAATGTTACACGAACACCATCGTCGGCCCAGGGGCTGGGCCGCTGCGATTGCAATGTAGAGGAGATGACGTGTATTATATATTTTCTACGAGATGACGCGTTATGTGTGTGTGATCTACGCTGTTAACTGTGAGAAATAGTTTTATGACATTCTGACCTTAGATATGGAAATTCCATTAACATTTGGCTTGTGATTAGTTTTTCGTAACGAGCATAATGTTATAGACACTGATGTTTCTGCACCGCCCGCAAATAGTTATTTTATATTTAATCAGCTTTATTGGATCGTAGCTTATGAAATAATTAATAAATAATAATCAAAACTTTCTATCACCGTTATTTTATTATGATCGGTAATTCAAACTGAAAACAAGGTTATCGTTATTAGTATTTTTGTAAACAAGCAAATATATTCGGTATGTTGACTGCTGTTGGTTAGAAACAAAAATTATTAAAAGACAATTTTATATTATTTAAAGCAACTGTCAGTTATCACATATGATACTTTTACCATTTTACATACATGTACAAAATATGTATTACATATTTTCTGGTGTTCTTTATGTATAATTTTTATATGTAATTATATCATGTTTTAATATTATTGTTTAGATGCATTTCATGTTACTATTCAGTCGTCAAGGCAAGCTTCGGCTTCAAAAATGGTATGTAGCTCATCCCGACAAGGTGAAAAAGAAAATTACCAGAGAACTTATAACCACAATTTTAGCCAGGAAGCCTAAAATGTGTAGTTTTCTTGAATGGAAAGAATTAAAAGTTGTTTATAAAAGGTACGTTGTTGAAAAAAATAAAATGAAAATATATTATTCTAAAATTGATTTTCAGGTACGCTAGTCTGTATTTTTGTTGTGCTATTGAGCAGAATGACAATGAACTTCTTACTTTGGAAATCATTCACCGCTATGTTGAATTATTAGACAAGTATTTTGGCAGCGTAAGTTTCATAGTCCTATTTATTTTTATTGAAATTTTCCTAGTGACAATAATACAACTACTTTTTGCAGGTCTGTGAGCTCGATATAATATTCAACTTCGAAAAGGCATATTTTATACTGGATGAGTTATTATTGGGTGGGGAAATACAGGAGACTAGTAAGAAAAATGTACTCAAGGCTATTTCAGCTCAGGATCTCTTGCAAGAGGTTAGTTATGGAAATACTCCATTAGAACTTTAATTAATTTCACTACCTACAATTATTTAAGTCAATTTTGTCATTAGACAAAAAATAGTACATATTTTATTTAACATTGGTACAAAATAGGACTATAATATTATTAACGATAATGATATATCTTGCCAATTCATTAGAAAACTAATTTGCTCATATTATTTAAAAATTATTATTATTATTCCATCATAATTTGTAATTTAACTGTAAAATTCATCACATAATCTATAACTTGTATAGGTTACATTTTCATTAAGAACACTGATGTATTTAAAAGTTTTATACATGCTTTTTATGAGGAATATAAATAAATTTATAAAGTTCAGTCTAGTCAACTAAAATGATAGTCAATTTTGAATATGCTTTAATGTTTAAACTATATACCTACAATTTATTTAAATACCAAAATATGTTTTGCCAAATTCATTATTTAGATAATTGAATCTATATTTTTGTATTAACCTGTAGAGTACAACATTTTGAATGTTATTTTAAGTATACCTATATTGTAAGATATATTTGTTTATCCTAAGAACTTGCCTTCCATAATGCCTTTATTATGCTGCTATTGATTAATACTCTTTAATTTATTATAATATTTGTAGAAACCTATATCTTACCATTATTATTAAACTAATTAAACCTATATTTTTTTTATTGTTATAACCCAATGCTGTTATTTTAGTTATATTTTTAGCTAACTTTTTTAACATACTAAAAATTTTGCTTGTTTATGTATTCAATTGTTTATCTCCTATGGTTAGCAATTTAACTCTTTACAATTTATAGTATCTATGTGTAAACTAATTATTTTATAGTTTATTTTTTAAATTTATTTAAATTATATTAATGCTATTTCTTCTGCTTTTATAATATTAAACATACAATTAACATAACTTCACTGTTTATATGGATATAAATTATATAAAAAGTATTATTTAAATAATGTTATTTTAACAACAAAAACATTTAACACTAAACAGTTATATTAATCAAACTGTATACACGTTTCAGTCAATTGCAAATAAAATTTAAAAAAATAATATAATTTAATATTAAATACATTTAAAAAATAAATATTATAATAAAAGTAACTTTTACCATTAAATTAAGAAAAAGGTAGCAAAAAGTAACAAATATTAATTAATTGTTTAAACCCTATCTTAACTAGTTTTTTATTAACTTTTAAGAATTTAAAATTAATTTATTAAACTGTTATTTTATTTTTATTTTTATTCACAACTATTAAGAAGATGCTACTTGCTTAGTATTATAAAATACTAAAATATGTGTTAGTCATTTTCAATACAGTTTTTTTTAGATAAATAATAATAAGTTTACGTATTATCCAACTAAAGACAATAATATCATTATCCGTGCAATCTTGACTTTTTCCGACATTTTAATTGGAAGAGAGTTTTTAATAGATAAAATATAACCATTTCTAAAAACTTTTATATGATTTTATATGAAAATATTGAAGAATACCAGTAAAATACGTTTAATGTTAATGTTTTTTAAGTTTGATAATAGATAAATATATTTTAATAATATAAACAACAAAACTGTACTGGAAATGAGGTATGCATATTATCAGAAATCTTATGCGTGTGTCAGATAGAAAAAAAATAAATGTGTGTAGTTTCTTCTTAATAGGATGCTACCCATGCATTTGTTGTATCCTCACGCACAACATAGCAAATTTTCGTTCACTAGTTTCAATAGTGTGCTGTTAGTTTTGATATTAGAGTGATTTGACCTATTATCAATTTTTAAGATAATAATATATCTGTGCTTAATCGTTGGCTTTTATTTGATATTTTGATTTTCAAGGGAGATATGAGCATTTTTAATTTTGATGTTTCACATATACATATTTTTTTTGAAAATTAAAATTTCAAACAATCGGCAACATGTAAGCACAGATAATGTTCTTACCTAAAAGTTTTATAATAGGTCAATTCACTCTAGTATCAAAACTAATAGCATACTATTGAAACTAGTGAACGACAATTTGCTATGTGTAAGACGGAGACAATAAATGTATGATGGGTAGCATCCTCTTAAACAAAATACATGTTGTTGGAACATTTTTATAATTCCTTTTAAATCACCTATTTATTTATGAAATTAAGTGTAATCATACTCTATAAACTTTTTTTCGAAATTGTATTTTTAAAATTTACTTTTAATATTTCAATAATTTTTTTATGGTATTCTTATTAAAAATACTGTTACTGTAATTGATTATATCATAGAGTTAACATCACAGAGTTAAATTGCTAAGTTTTACCAAAGAAAATTATAGTTAATGTACCTAAATGTTGCACGTCTTGTCTAATATTCATTGTAACAACTATCTAGTCCAATATTTAAATATCAATCTTTAATATTATCATACTAATATGTTTTATCATTATTCATTACAATATTCATATTATTTATTAGAAGAAAATGCAATTTTAGTATAAAATCATTCATACATTCATTCATTAAAATTAAAAAATGTTGTTATAGTAATTAAGAAAACCAAAATAAGTAAATATTTATATTATTCGTCATCGCATTTTATGTCAATAATAACCAATTTTTATTTGTGATATTGTTTATTATTATTATTATTTTTTTTATTAGTGACTATAAATAATTTTTCTTTAAAACAAAATTATTATTATTATTATATGATTAACAGCACATTTTATTTTTGGTTATTATACATTTTTAAACATACATTTTATAATTGTATAATTTTTAAACTAAACTTCATTTTTACCACTTATATAATATTTTAAATATTGATGTTAAAAATTAATGATTTTGAAAGTGTTTTTCTTTTGTGATTATATATTTACAATTTAGCCTCGAAAATAATTTAATCAAAATATATATATAATATATTATATTATTTAAGTACAACAGGGTTCATGTATTTAGTATTTTAAGTGTCTTTTATTAGCCAACATTGTTTGAATTTTTTGGGTTTATTTGTAGTACAATGGGTTTTGTTTTGTTTTGTTTTGTTTTTATGATTGATTAATATAAATAAATACATATAGTAAACTTTTATTATTTTATTTTTGTAGCTTTAATTTTGAAAAAAAAATTTAATAGCTATCCATATTTGATTACCTTACTTGATTTTTGTAATAAATATGTTACCTGCATGATTATCAGTTATTAGATGCTTTTCAATTTTTCAATTTTGGGATATTAATATTAATATGTTTGTATGTAGGAGGAGGCAGTCGAAGGCGCTCTGAAAGAGATTGGCCTGTTATGAGAGCATCCAATATAATTAATATTTCATTCAATTTTATTACTTGCAATTGTAATTGTAATGTTTTTTTTTACATATATATTTATATAAATTCAAACAATGTGTCTTTCATAAAATGTTAGTCTTGGATTTGATGTAAAGAGCTGTTGCTGAATACAATGTTATTAATAAATAACTTATCAAAATATCAGGTTTCTATCATTGACGTCCTAATATGATATTAAAAAATAATACCCATCTTTTTTTATCTGTAAACATTTGTGTATTCTATTAGTTTTTTTTAATTCTAATAAACTTTTTTTTATATTGTTGCGTTTTCTCATAAAATAAACTTCTATTAATGTATTAACTAACATGATGTTAAAAAAATTTTCATGCTTAGCTGTATGCGCTTTTTACTGACTCGGTTTTAAGTGATATTAGTTATTTTTTTTTAGCAAAAAGTGTTTGATCATAACATGAATGTTATGTTTGTTGAAAGGTTTGAGGGTTAATTGTTTTTTTTAACAGTTCTGTTCTTATTTAAATTTAGTTATTTAAATTTATGTTAATACAATAAATGTGGCGTTACAAGAAATGTCAGCAAACATTTTGGTGCTACGGTATGTTTATAAGAGCACACAGTGTTTATAATATATTAAAGCTATTGCCCTATCCATTACCTCTTCAATTATTTACTTATTGTTTTGTTTATAAAATCCTTTTCTACGTATTTTTTATTTTTGCACCCTGTTTTATCTAACTTTACATTTTATGCGTTACTTTTTATAATTATTTGTTCCTTTATTTTTCAGGAAGAAACACCTCAAACCTTTTTTGAAGACCATGGCCTCGGTTAACAAATATTGATTGAACACATTCCATAGACATTCCAAACTAATTAATAAATAAATATGACAAAAAAGAAACAAGTATTAGACACAATTTATTGTACTTACGCCTTATTATTATTATCACTTTTTATTAAAATATGTATATTGTAATGTATGTATACAACACTATAGGTGACAGTGCTACATGTCCGTCCAATTTTATTACAATTTATTTTTTGTCCATAGGCAATAAAAATAAAAATTAAACTTTTTTTTTCGTTTTATGCTCCTATATTACACTAGTATTCGTCTAAAAATAACATTCGGTCCGAACGTGTGCCAAGCGACAGTTCATAGTGGTCACTGTATAATAATATGTATATGTGTACAGAAACCACACGACAAATGTGTTTGTTACAACGATTCGACGAAGAGTACCGTTAAAAATATGGTCCACATTATAACGGGCAGCTTGACGTTGATTTACGATTGTGTCCAGTTTGTTATGTGTCAGATATAGTAATTATATAATAATGCCATGAACAAACACCGCGATATATTTCGTAAACGCATATTCGTATATTATATAATTTAAACTTTTATTCATCTAAAAATGCACAATATCATAAGTAGGTACCGTAAAAATAATGTAGGTACCTACAGTAGGTATTATAAATGTATAATATAAGATATTATAGCGGCTTGTCGTCACGACTCGCGTCTATAATAATATAGGTAATATAGAGTAGGGACTAAGGTATTTCAGTACCTAAATACATGGAAATTATTATATTATGTATATTATGATTTTTTCAAAATCAAACGTCGGAACAATATTGTTTTGCTTTATATAATATTATCTTATATCTAAGATAGTAAGTCGGTGTAAGTCGGTACATATATTGTATATTATATCTACATCTATAAGACAACTTATTATAATAAATTTAAAAAAAAAAACATTCACTTTTAATTTTATGAAATTAGTAACTTTTTGGATATGCTTACATTATAATAATATTTATAAATTACAATAACTTATGACGATCTAATAGTGTATACGATGTATATATAATATATTTATTAGGTATTATATAATAGTGCGGTTAGACGAGATGAGCTGTATTATCATAATTGATCTGATATAGCTGGCCAGAGCACATCCCAAAAATGTAACGATGGAGCGTACTTCGGTGTTTATTATATTATTATTATAACTTTTAAATTGGACGGGTTTCGACAGCCCACGTGAGTGGCGTGTTGCGTCGGGGCGGAAATAAATCGCTCGCAGTACGCGCTGACCAGTCGGTATATAGGTACCTACTTAACATTTGCGTCGAGTGTGTAAAAATAGCGAACGGTAAATGGCAAACGGAAAACGTCGTTGTCGTCGTGTACGGATTTTGTTGCCAGATATTAAAATTAAAATCTAGTTCACGCGCACGCCATTCCTCCAGTCGACTATTTTCGGTCGAGTACGACAACGATGATTATAATATACAATTATTATTATATTATACGCATTGTGTAGTACAACTGTAGTGTGTGACAAGGGTGGAGAGGAACCATCGAAACTCGTATAATATACAGCGGTTGTTGTGTGTGTGGGGAGTTAGGGAGAAGGATTTTTTCGGTTTTGTTTTTCGTTCACGACGTTACAGTAACCGAGTAATATAAATGTAAGGGTCGGTGGCCGGTGGGGAAGTATTTGTAAGGGATGAGGGTGGTGAGGTAACCGTAATAATAATATAATAGTATATACACCGTATAATAGTAATAATGATAATAATAATAATAATAATAATACGAGACCGCAAACTACGATATTATAATACGCGTATAATATGCATGCAGGACAGATCGGCGCTTTGGTCGTCGGTTATATAATATATTATGTACAGCCGTACAGGCGGGTAAAATTTATGTATTTGTATATATTTAAAAACGCACACATTCACACACGATAATCGTTTTTAAACGAGGGGAAGTAATAAAGTTTATTTCTTATTTACATTTACGTAGGTACCTAAATATTGTGGCGGTGGGTCAAATATATACCTATAGAGAGACTACAGCGATGATAATAATAATAATTGTTTATAATATATAGGTTCTATAATATGTTTAAATGTTTATATACTTATACCTAAAACGGACTTAACGAATAGTAACACAAATCACATATATATTTCTAATTGTATTATAATATCTAATTACCTACGTGCAATAATAACGATGATAATGTATTATGTGCCTAATGATGAGAATAATGCAAAATATATAATATGTACGCCATACAAGTGAATAGGTACTTATACCTATTTTTTATTCAATGACGTTCGATTTATTAATTATGCATACTATACACAACGCACTGCACACAGTGCCCGTTGTATAGCTGGGGATTGCTATGTTTACTCGTCTAGTTATTTTGAAATGTAATATTAATTCAATTTATTAAGAGAAACCAGGAAAATCGTTTAATATTAATTGTATTTGAATTTGAATTATCTACTTGGTCTTGAAGACTGACTAAAATATAATACGTAATAAATTATACTAATTTGTATATTATGTATCTTTTATTATTAATATTTGGCAAATGAGACTGCCTATAATTACTTCATATTACTACATTATTATTGCGAATAAACGCAGAAAATTATATTAATACTAATAAGTAATAATGCTGTATTTTAAAATTATTGTTTTATCGGATTGTAGGTAGGTAGGTACTATAGTTGTAGCTTTTTTTATTTTTTAATATCGGTTTGTTATTATTATACATCGGATATCTATAAAAATTATATCAGTCCTATGATTTATTTTCTGTAATTCTGTATATCGTGAACGCGTGTCGCCGAAACGTGTACCGGGAGGGTTGTACAAAAAATAAAACGTAATTTTGTCTCTATTATTTTAATTATTAGCTTTTACTCTGCCTGACTCATATTGTTACAACTAAATTAATTTTTGTGTCTCATAGTAGTCTAAGAGTGGGAGCAGGTTCCCGATTGATGTGATCAAACGCGTATCTCAACTCTCGACCCAGCCGCCGATGGATCGAATTCTGACTCCGATTTTCAACGAAATCATACTTTAAACCGTCGTGATGATAGGCATGGGCGAGGAGGGTGGTTTAGCGTTTTTTTAAACTCAATAAGTTTCTCTGACATTTTCGACGTGAAGTAAATGTATACGAGCGACCGGAACAACGTGACTCCCGATCGTATAGATACTAAATTGTACAGGGTTATTCAAAATGAATCATTCGGCGCTTTGCACTTGGCTCCTTAGGTCACCTGATCTTACATTTTTACGCTGTGTGACTACTTCTTTTGGGGATATGTTCAACTAATCATTTATTCTTAAATACAATATCAATATATCATGTGATCTGCAGTAACAAATCGATACGATACGATAACGTTACATATACTGTAACTATATAAGTTGGCAAGTAAAAATGTTCGCAATCGTATTATTCAAAAAGGTACTGCCGATGAGGAAAGTAGGATACTGTACCAGGGTGGCAGTGTACCACGATTTATCTTCAACACAGAGAAGCTAAAAAAATAGCGGAGGCTATTCCAGCGGATATGCGTGGAATAAATTTAAGGGACGTAACACGATTGCAGACTTTTTACCTGCAAAAAACAACACGATTAAGCACAAAAAGTTTTTATTTTTTTATTAAGATTAATTTATATACGTATGTATTAGGTTATTATTATGTAACTATGAATTTACCGACTTAAGGAAATTTGGAAACTTTGTGAACTTCGTTTATATTTTAGTTTGTTTTTCGTTGGACGCACAATCAATATTTCTGACTATATAGACTATAGACTATATGTACCTACGTTATTATATTTTGATTATATTTTTGTTGACGAATATTATTTTTAAAATACAATTTAATATAATATAATAGATATGTATATATTATATTATATATACTATATAGGTAATAGATACTACGTTTTAGTAGTGTAAGTAAATCATCAGTGACATTATTAGACAATATTATTGATATTTCTTTAAATCCAAGTAATCCAACAATATAAATTGTTTGTTATGCGCATTCGTGTTATGTTTTCTCAAGTATAAAAAGGAAAAAAGTGCGAAATCGTATCGTACCAGAATTTAAGTTCCTACTATATTATGTTGTTCTTGTGACAAAGGAAAGTCAAATAGAACATTAATTATATATTTATATAGGTAGATTATACCATTAAATTAATTTGAAATATTGTTATTTTATTTAATGTAAGTACCTATCATATTATATTACTCTAATCCTAAAAACTAAAAATATATAAACATTTTATATCGGATGAATCATTTTGAATAACCCCTTTATATTACAATATTATATTACCTGCGTTGATTCGGACTCTTGTTTTTATGCCGTGCATTTGACGATTAAACGTCCGCGGGAGTGACACTTCATCTCATTTAAAAATCTCTTTTAAACTTGTGTAGGTATAAGCGTTATAATAAAAAAAGTTAACTTTTTTTGATATTTCGCCGGAGGATGTGCATTGATGGGACTTAAATATATGGGATCCTAGATCACAGGAATTATCACACGCTGTCGATCCTAAAATGTAATATGTTCATTTCATGTGCTAACAAAACTCAATATAATATATATATATATATAGTTATATAGCATTAATTGGCTAAGTAGCCTAAGTACCTAAGCACGAGAAAACAAGAAAGAAAATGTAATCGTAACGAGCAAGAATGAACCTTTAACTTACGTTATATATGTTAATATGTGTATGTATATATATATATATAAAGGTGCACGTGTGGGCCTGCATTATCTCAAAACCTTGAAGATAGTAATTTGCGTCACTATAATATTATGTAGATTATATATACCTACCAGCTAATAATAATTACTGCTTTTGGCGCCGGCAGTAATCGTGTTCAGCGCCGCTTTCGGGCGGATAAAAGGATATTATAATAATATAGATACACGCGCGCGTGACTGCTCTAACGAAATTGTACATTATAATCTGCAGCTTCTCCGACTCGAAATGATTTTAACGATTCTAAAATCCTCCCCTTCGACTTGGAAATACGAATATTATGAAAAAAACTGTTGTTATATTATATTTTTACAACGCATTGGGCCACACCAGTCACTGGTTCGTCATTTTATCCGGCGAGGAGAGAGTTAGCTGGTGTGTGACGTGTAATCCAAGTGCCCGGCCGCCGTGGCATTTTCGGAGGTCTGACTGCAGACTTGATAATATCATAGCCAGTGGCTAGCTGAAGAGGGTATTTTTCAAGAAATGTCCTTATGTCTAAAATGGGCGTGGGTGTGTGATACGCGTTGAAAATACGAAATACGATGACGGATTTTTTTCTGTAGAAAAAAAATGTATTTATATGGGACATCTGTATTTTGGAACCCCTAGGTGGGTTCTTAATTATTTGTATTGCTTCAAGTTTAAAAGTCGTTTAGACACGCCACTGCTCGATGGCAGCACACATGTGGTGTTAGAATATAATATTATCGTAACGCATACTATATACAGGCCCAATGATGGTAAATCGTCATATATATATACTTTTCACCGGACCACGTGGTGCTCCTATTCGTGTGAAAAACTACACTACCTATGTACAAAATGTTATATAGTATAATATGTACACGTTTTGGAAATAATTTCCGAAAACGAAATTCAACGAGGATTATCGAAATGTGACGCAAACGCGACAGATTCTTCTTACAGTATCCGTTACTGGTGGGTGTACGTGTAAACTGTAAAGGTACATGCTCTACCTAGACGAAGAAAAGGGTTTTATACTTTTATACATACGAGGGATTACAGGCGTTCGGGAACCGGGCCACAATAATTAACCATTTTTAAAAAGGAATACCTATACAGTAACTTGGCTACTACAATTGTACACATATAGAAGGTGCACCTGCGGTAACTGGGGCACTATAGGCCACGACTTAACTATTTTTATGAACTTCCTTATAGTTGTTGGGGAACATCATCACGAGGTATATTTGTTATTTGTCCCACTATACCGTAATCGTACTAGTAATGATATGTTTTTAATTGTAACTTATCTCATTATTTGAAAAAATAGTAGTTTTCGGCTTATTATTGATATAATTATTATAATTTATAACTGAACTGCAGTGCGTAGGTACCTATAATTATTGTATATTATTAAATATTTTTATTTAATTTAATAATTTCATGGCTTTGTTGGTTGAATAATATGTGGGCATTAACTATACATAATATATTAAATTGAATTGATTTAAGATATAATAGTATTATATTGATTAAGTTATAAAATTTATATTTATATTTAATATATATGGTAATTGCCGGTACCCTTTAAACATTTCATATTTTAGTTGTGGTCCAATACCCGGGTAATGTTTTGTATACGAAACAGGTAGATAATAATATGACGTGCCATGTGGCCCAATATTGCTGTCCGCCCGAGAAGTTATCTGGTCGTATTTCGACGTAAATCGCATAATCATTTTAGTCGAGTGAAAATCGCGTTGTCGATTGTCGAAGGGGCGATGATAGGCAGGTGCCTGTAAACATAATAATATGTAATATGTATAGCCTGTGAATATTTTACGCAAACATATCATGTACAGTCGTGATTCGTGTGTGTGTATATAACAGTAAATTATAAAATAATATATAGTTGGTAATGATAATAATAATAATTGTATAGTGGGACGGATGTCATTATAATATTATCATAATATCATAGATGTAATAGTCGGACATCAGTTGTATAATATAATAAAGCCGGGTTCACTGCAGTCACATATGTCGTCTGTCGTGTAGCGTCCAAAAGTCGAGCTCGGTTGGACATAGAAATTTTCACGACATAGTTCGTGGTTATATCATTATAATATAATATTATGATTGTCACGAAAATACGACAAAAAGCGCCGCACGGCACGACGCTGTGAACCCGGCTTGATACGACCGCGGCGCGCTTAGAGAACGGCCGTGGCGGTCAGCTGCTGCTTGTTGTTGGCGGCGTGCCTGCCGTGGTTGGTGCCGGCCCGGATGAGAGGTTCGCGTTTGCCGGTGGCCGCGGCGCCGATTATGTCGGTCATTTGCGTGACCTCCGTGTTGCGCCGGACCATGGTGCCGGACCGCGGGTAGCTGACCGACGACCGGAGCGTAGCGTTGCGCGCGTGCCGGGCCGCCCAGGAACGGCATGAACGTGATCATGAGCGTGCGCCGGTACTTGCGGCTCATGGCGCAGTACAGCATGAAGTTGGACGCGGCGTTCACCACCATCAGGAAGTTGAATATGGTGTGCAGACCGCGGTTCACGTAGTACGCGGGTGTCTTCTCGGGCGGCTCGTACACGGACGCCGTCAGCATCATCACGGCCGTCGGCGTCTGACACACGCAGAACATGATCACTACGGCGATCAGCGTCATGGTCATTTTGTTCTCCTGCCGCTGCCTGTTCCACACCACGTTCCCCTGCGAACAACACGCACGATAAATTAGACGATGATATTATAATACAAATCGATGTAATGATTACTTTAGCCTCTGATCAGACGTAATAACAATAATATAATAATAATAATATACAGGTAGGTGCGCCCTATGGCCTGGGGCTAGTGATGCCTCAAATGTTTATACCGGTACATGGTATTTGTTTACTACGGGTATCGGGGGTGTAGATATCACAGGTATACCCGGTATAATTACTTCCGGGGAATAGAACAAAAAATTGGTTCATGTTCTAAACTGTTCTAGATCAGAGGTTTCTAACCTTTTCACTGCAGTCGTGGACCATAATATACCTATAGTTTTCAAAATAGGACTACGGTCCATTTATGTCCTTATGTGGTTTAAGTACTACCTACACACAAATAATAGATTGTCTAAATATAATAATATAATAAAGATAAAATATTTCCTTAGTATTTACGCAACTTTTTCAAATATTTTGACTACTGTATTGTTTTCCTGAAAATTTTTTTTTACCATATTTGGGAAATATTAAAATGGTGTGTGGGAGTGAGTGATTTTAAAGCCATGCGTGGCCAATATTATAATTTTAAGACGCAAAGAGGATTGCGTTTTAAGATATTTATACGTTTCTAGATATTTTGTTCAGGTATACCTACTCAGTGGCGTATTCAGGAATTTGTCATGCGGAGGGTCCAGATAATTTTTAGAAAACAGAACTGCGGGGGACAAAGTCCCCCACACCACAAAATTACCCTTTATTAAATAAATATACCATATATCAAACCATATTTGAAATTTTTGAGTTTTTAATTATTAAATAATAATATGTGAAAATCAAAAAATGACATTCCTAAAGTACCATCTTGATCCGATTTGCTAAAAGATAAGGTACTATAATTGAAATCGAAGCACTCCTTCTGGTAGAAATTGTGTATACAGAATAAAAAAAAAATAAACAGCATTGAAAAACCACTAGCTTCATTGCTCCGTTCAGAATCTAATATAGTTATGTTATATTGTTATGTTTTTAAGTTTAAAACATAAAAATATAACATTACAAATCTTAAGGTTGAAAAAGATCTCTCTGGAGTGGCTGTTGATACTGGCAATGTACAAAACTACAAAGTATTTGAATTAAAAAATGAACTCGGTATTTTTCAACCATTTTTGGTATCAAACTGATAAAAAAAATCACGATATCAATTGAAAATGTTGATAACTGAAGCTTCGAAATTTTTTTACAAAATCCTTCGTATCGTATGATAAAATTTGTTTTTCTTAATCATGTAAAAACACAACATTTAACATGTATGAAACACGATGGGGGGGGGGGGGGTCCGGACCGTCACGGTTGGTAGATGGGTGAGTAAAAATAATCCTATAAAATTAATTTTTCAAAGCATCGAGTATTTTTTGACAAAATTATTTTGTGAAATACTCGATACAAGATACTCGATACTTCATATAAATGTATCGAGATACAAGATATAAGATACAATTGTATCTAAGATACGTATCGTAGATACTTGTATCGAAGATACTGCCCAACCATGACAAAGATATAAAACCTACCTTCGTTATTTTCGATAATTACTTTTGTACGGTTTTTTCGGTAACAATAGTAGGTAATTATTGCCGAATCACGGTATACCAGTATTCTCAAATAGGTACCGAATATCAGCAATTAAACAATACCAGTTATTACCGCAGTATACTGAAAATGCTGTCAGCTGTATTCTAATTTAATTACCTATTGGTACATTCAGTGAATATTGATATACAATTTCAGAAATTTAATATTCAGGGCATTTCTAAAGAGAAATTTTTAGAAATGTTTGAAATTTAAAAACTAAATTTTGTTTTTAATAGAACTTACTTTTTTATTTAAAGGATGTAAATGCACATTGTATTTTAAAGTATAATTCATAAATTAAAAAATACACTGTACAGATTGTATTGATTTAATTAATATTTTATTTTTAAACATAATATAGTTAATAAGTACAGAGGTAATGATAATATTTTATATCTCCACGGTAGTATAGCACATTCACACTTGGCAGTATCGATATTCTTCATAAAAAATTAAAGTAAATAATAAAAATTTATCGGGGTAAGAAATTTCTAATTAAGGAATTTCTAAAATGGATTTCTACTTGCATCACTGGGTACATAAGAATTAGTTGCGCACAAAGAGTAGAACACACAGTTTCCGCCAATATTAATGCATAATAATATACAACATGGTGGGTAGATATAGTTACGGAGAATAGATTAACCTATAATATCAGAGTAAAATAGGCCTTTATTGAAATACCTTTTTTTTTATCCAAAATATTAATTAAAATACCTATAGTGCAAAACAACCCGTGTCGACATCTCGACCGCCCTAAGTCACTATATATAATATCACCATTCACTTGCAGGACTCGTATAGTCGTATAAATAGGAGTCGAGATAATAATAGGTACGCCTCAATAGACCATTTATACTATAGCACTGCAGAGGTATTCAGACTTTTTCACTTCACGGTCCCTACGTCACTTCGAAACATTTGGGTGGCCCTCGAATGACGAATCATGAAGGACACAGAAAGAATATGTTTTAATGTTTATTGTATAATATAATATTACATAATACTAGCTGATCCCGTGCACTCCGTTGCCCGTTTACTGTACAAACTCTATATATATGATTCAAACTTTCAAACTTTGTCCAACTCGTTATTTAATATTCGGTGTTGGTGTACCTATGTTAAAAACTTAAAAATGTCCATAGATCATCTTGATTCTTTAATCTCAAAATACTCGTACAAGCATTACTTTATAAAATGTGAATTTTGGAAGATGCTTTTTTAGTGCACACTTACATGGTGGTACGAAGGTACCATGAAAACTGCAAGTCTCAAGCTATCATTCTTTAGGTTCTAAGTTGATCATTCAGTCAGGGCACTGTGATAATGATAATTGATAAACCATATTATCACTATCATATATCAATTAGACATCATTATGAAAAATGTACATAACCTATATTAGTTTTATTAGTTTTTCATTCTTATGCAATGTAATGTAATGTGATGTATGTGATTGCCATAATTGTATTGTATAATAAATCAACATAATGTAATGTTATAAATCTTTGTAAATTAAATATTAAATATAACAGTTTGAAAAAATTAAAATAACAGGCACTATATTACAGATATATTATAGCCATTCCGACCGACGTGGCCTGTGAGACACGCTTGTAATTATGCAAGCAATATATTTTCAGGTAGGCAAACCACATGACAAAGGATAAGGGTCCATTTTTATACATTTAGATTATAAATACATAAATATAAAATATGTATTTGTACAACTATGCACAGAAGACTGAAATTAGATGACTTACGTTTAGAATAAAACAATATATTATTAATCGTCATCGTCGTTATTTTTTTTCCTATTTTGTGCCACGGCTCTCCTGAAATGTTAATACTTGCGACGCCCCTTGAAGCCGCTGCGCAAAATTTGAATACCTCTGATATAGCCATATTAGAATATTAGAAGTATTCTATACTTAGAATACACCAGCTAACTGCTTAGGTATCGTACACATTATGAATTTTATGAATATATACTTCGACTTGTTGGCCAGGAGTAGTTGGATGACGTGTTGGAATCCGGATTCCAATATACTATGTTAATATATTATAATGTGATATTATTAGGGAGTACAAAATAACCGTAATATATCAGCCCCCCCCCCCCCCGTATCACTGTTATAAAATATACGGATTTACCTACGATAAAGTAACCTCCCCAATCGTTTAATCATTGAAAATGCTATTAGGTACTGTTCATAACAATATTATTGGGTGTGGTCGAAGATAGATCAGCTGCAGTTGTACCAAGTTTGGTGAATATACCCGGCGGACAGGGAAATATAACCTATGGCTATGTAGTATATAATTATAAGATTTTGGAGGGAGAAGATTAAATATATGATCTTTCATTTTTATTCCAGGGTAGTCTATCCTTCGTCCTGCGCCCGACATAGTGACATTATCAGTCCGTTGAACATTTCCTTCCAAGGACAAAGTATTGAAGTTACACGTATGCTGTATGCAGGGGCGTATTTACGGGAGCGGATATGGGGACAAATCCGCCCCCATGGCTCTTTAAATATATGTCTATTATTATATTATAATTATTAAATCGTAATCTGTAAGCTAAAATTCTTGTAATCCGCCCCCTACAAAAAATACTAAATACGCCACTGGTTGTATGTATATAGTTATACAGGCAGGAACTTCAATGATATCGTACTAAAAATTAGTATGTAGGTGCGGCTAAAAAACATATAATAATATAAGGTCATCAAAGTAATTGTCAAACGGAGGACGGGCCAAAACGTTTTATCGTCATTATTTTTTGACATCGTTAAAATATTATAATATACTATTAGGTATTATTGCTATTTGAATAAGTTGAATAAAAAACTGACAATGAATAGTATACCTACCATACGTATTATATAAGTTCCGCTTACTCGCCTCACTGTCACCGTATAGATTATTGATAATAATATTTCAAAGCTGATTCCATTATTAAATTCACAATAATAATATACTATTATACTATACCTACCTACCTACTGAGCGTCGCAAGAATAACGGGATTACAACGCAGTGTATATTAATAGTGGTGCGCCGAGGCGTTATATTTAAGTCTCACATTATTTCATAAAAGGGACCTACCTGCTAGGTACCTACCCATAGCTTACATCGATAGGTTATAGAAAGAAGAAAAATAAAATTTTCAAATTTTTATACAAATTATATAATGGTCGTGTAGGTAAGTGAATAAATGTGTGTATGTGTGTGTGTATGTGTAGATAATTAATTTACAATGGAAACGACTGAAAAACTGAAAAGAAAAAGATGGATATAGTTATTAAGATCTTTGAAAAAAAATGAACGCATTTGACAGTTGTTATTGCCTTGTTCAACTCAACTTATTAATTCACATCCTACGTATGCGTTGAAATGCGCAGTACAGCCTGCGCAGATTACCTTACTGTACAAGGTAGACCGTGTACGTTTTACCAATTTTTTTCCTGGTTTATATATTATTTTAATAAAATGAATTACTGGAAGTGATCCTTTTATCCACTAAAATAAACTTTTCCCCTCTTCCACCAAACTATAGATATCATCGCAACATTATTTTTCCACGCCAAGACAAACGTTCTCTTTTGTGTGAAAAAGAACAATTTCCTTTTCCGACACAAAATGCAATACAACGAACAAGTAAGTAAAAAAGTATCTTATGATTAATATCTGTGTGAGTTTTAATTTTTATATCTTTACAGCAGTTAATATTATTTTTGTTTTTTATTTAATATGTAATATTGGTGGAACAAATTGGGATAGGGTCGTAGCAGGACACACATAATTAAAAAGAAAATAGAATTTAAAACTATAGACAAACTGAAAATACAACAAATAAAATAATAAATAGCCTATATCTAAAGGTGGACATCAAGATTATACAGCCAACTTGTTGCCTTTTCATGTGTACTGTGTACCTAATTCATATTTTTTCCTCCTTTATATTTTGTTTGTGGGCATTCCTCGACAATGACGTGTCTGAGTTGACTCCTAAGAATCAAATTTGAGATATACCAACAGTCACAGTGTATAGTGAGTCTTTTATTCTAAATTTGTGTAGAAGATACCTAATTAAATTTATCTTGCTCTGTTCGTATTCTATTTAAATAAGTCCACTATGCTTTGGACATGAAAACGACATACGAATGCCTGCTGTTTTGTTATTTTTAAAAGCTTTAAGTGACTTTTACTTTCACCAACCTAAAGTTTTTCATATTTTCATAATTTTCTTCTCGTGTTTTGGGTTCATCCTTGTATTCAGATTTTGTCTTCTGTTTCTCATGCTTCTTTGTTTTTATATTTGAGGTCTTATTGAAAATATTTGAGACGAATTTTGGTTATATTTTGCACTCTTTTTATATTTGAGCTGCTCCCAGCGGCCAGCATTGTCAGAAATGACCAGCTTTCCCTACACGATTGGGGTGAACCATATTTTCTTTTACTAGTAATAGCCGAGTAAGTCAAGTAAGCCGATGAGTTTATTGCCATTGACTTCAATTCAATCTCTTTTATATTCGTGAAACAATGCTTTGGATTTCTTCGTAGGTACAGGGGGTAGAACTATGTTTATGACCTCTGGGTATCGATTTATTGGCCACCGTCTTTATATGTTTCCGTTTTTATATGTTTGATATCCTTACCACAGTTATCTGATATGGATTTATTTCGGTTGATATTTTCTTTGACATATTTTGTATAGTCGTGCCAAAAAAAGCACTTTACGTAGGCTCTATTTAGATTCCAGGCACAAAAATATTGTCTGTGATTGTGATATTATATTATTGACTATACTATTCACATTATTTTTGTAAATTTATATTTATATTAATTCATATTTTTGTCTATACCTAATTATAACGAGTATAGTATATTACTTATACTTGTGCGAGAATCAGGTTATTTATAAGTATTTCGTTCTGTTACATTTTTTTTATCACTGAAAATTTATAACGGACTCGAAGGAGTCTATACCGTTGTATGCATCATTTATATGTACACAGGTACATACCTATAATATGTTTTATATTATTACGACCATACCGGTGCCGTGTCTCGAAATGTTCACGGCTAATTAATTCTATTGCCTTCGTCACTTCATTTCTTTCGAAAAACTCGACAGGTCCATAAAGAAAGTTTTAAAGTAGGTCCGTGAGGAATAATGCAGTTTCGTCGTACAAATTCGTCGTCTCCTATATATTATATAACACACAGGAGTGAGTAACTGCTGCAGGTATATATACATATATATAAGGAATATATAAATCCTGCGACCATCGTAGGCCCCCGCAGTTTTATGACTCGTTAACGTCTCGACGACGGGCGTGTAAGGTAGGTATATTATATGATATTATAATATATAACGCCCCCTCGCTGCTGGCCCATCGCAGGCATCATTGTTATTATTATGACGAGACCGCGATTAACGAGTTCGCTTTATCCCTGCGACGACGGTGGAGGATATATACCTAATGGTTTACCACAAAATATGATCGCCCACGGGTTTCTAATGCATTTTTTTTTTAAATTTATCGATAAAAATGTTTTCGCCACCGCCTGCGCAACGTGCAGTCTTGCTGAAATTCACTCTCTATCACCCTCTCACTCTTTCTCTCTCTCTCTCTTTTAGTTCGAATATAATGTATTTGTATGTGTGTTTTTAATAATAAATGTGTATAAATAAGGTCACCATTTCCATGATATAACACCACGACTTTCACGAAAAAAGCCTTTTTTATATTCAAAGTACCTACAGCTACTGCGGGGTACATCCACCCCTGTTCAACCGACCTCCATATAATAATATGTGTTTGTACGAAGCGCGGAGAGGGGGGGGAAACCGCATTTGATGGCAGTTTTATTTATTCCTTTTCACGTCTAACAAAATGTATATTGTAACACATAACTTTCGTAATAGTTCTCGAATAGGTACGATGACATGATATATAAATAAATGTATATATAATAATATTATCGAGTGTGTCTGGAAAGTGTGTGTACATATTATATCGGATTTTAAAAGGCATACAACAAGTAGGTAGGTACCTATAATCTATATAATGTTCCACTATAACACTATATAGCCCGATAGCCGTCGAGAGTTTGGTAAACATTTTGAGGTTTGTGGTTTCGAGATGGTTGAAAATTGTTAACGATTATAACGTTTAACCCAGCTTATAATATGCTCGTCGAACGCGCGTGTTTTTGCCTTTTGTTGTTTTTTTATTTTTTATTTTTTAATGCTACGGATGTGAATATAAAAAAAAAACCGCCATACAGCTGTATTGTGTTCAAATCGCGTAGTACTAGTCAACTAGTCAACTGTAGTTAAGAATAGCAACATTATATTTTATTAATAGCTTTTCGCATTTTCATATTCGGTTTTCCGTCACTACTTTCTTTTATATTATTATTATTATTGTCATTAACGTCGTAGAGGAAAAAAATTTGCGAGTGTCATAATTCCCGACTGTATTATAATATATGCGCGCTGTAGATAATAAGACTATAGTATAAAGTCAATATTGATTCTGGTAATTGTATACATTATGAACACGAAAAGTGTTATGTTTGCGTTGTTGTCTACACCGCGGTGATTGAATAATTTAAACAAGAACAAACAAGTGTTTTATTTAAAAATACATTTGGTTAACAACTATTATTTTTTATTATTATCAGCCTATAGGTATAAATAATTTGTTTTACAAGTACACAACAATCATAATACGTATATCGATATTCTTGCTCGGCTATAGGAATAAAATAAAATGTACTGATCGATTATTTTGAGTTAAGATGCGCCATTCCCTAAAAACACTCTAGTACTAGCTTTGAGCTGTTTTACGGTAAACCTATAAACTTAGTATAACAACATAATATGATAGGGACCAAATGTATAATATCATAGTAATGTTTGATTAATATAAATTTATTTTTAAGTGTTGTGTGTGTATTTGTATGTTAAGATATATTTCAGCACCAGTGCAAGAATGTTTTAAGCGCCGACAAAAGTTGACAGATATTTTTTCAGAAGTTGGATTAGCAATAATTAAAGGATTAGTATGATTTATTTATGACTTATATGAGAAATGAGATTGTTAGAGAATTTTGTACGCGAAATTTGCTTCTCCAGTGGTATTTGTCCAAGGTCAGTACATCCGGTGCCCGATGGCAGGTTCAACATTTTCTAAAATATAGTAGAGATCGACCGAGGTACTTATATTATGGTGACTTGGTTCTGCGTGTGGACGTTTTTAGCATATTAATTCCTGCAGGCTTTAATCAACGGTGTACCCTTATAAGTGTGGGTATAATTAATATTCTCAATTGGGTTTATAAATAATAACTATATGATGTAACTGTTATTATTTCCGTCTAAAATAAATGGCAATAATATAACTATTTTATGCTATATCTAAATAATTAACTATCGATCGAATGCTTTCAACCTCTGCACGTTATATTGCGATTTGGCAGATTGTAAGACGAAATAAAATGTCAATTGGTTTCTTTTGATTTTTGGCAACCTATGAAATACGACTATAGTTTTATAAAACGGCGTGGTGCTCCCATCTGTTGATGAGTTAGATAATAAACCGCACTTAAATGTTCTTACCCGAGACGAGCACATCGTAGAAATATAGTAATTAAAACTCGTTATAAAATTTACTATTTATGCTTTTATAAAAATAGCAATTCTAACACTTATAGGCATTATATGTTTTTTATGTAAGTACCGGCTCTATACATGCGTCGTACAGTTATAACAGCAATAGCTAGCATACCCAATTATTTTTAATCAATTTTTAGATACCTATCATATTATTATTGGTACCTATCGATAACATTTTTAATTGTAATTTTTCTTCCAAATTAACGCGGCAGAACGTATATTATAATAAGCTTACGTAATAACGACAGTCAGTTCTAAGCCCAATACCTCTCTGTTATTTACGGATTTTACTGAATTGTGAAATATAATCATTTTTTACGGATAATATATTTTGGACACAGCGCGCTGCGATTGTGCGGACTATTTAGTACCTACTCCACTTTACACATAATTCGCATGATACGCATAATTCGTAAAATATATTTGTGTGTATTTACATTCAATGAACGTAGAAAACATTTATTTTATCACAAAGAGTTTAAATAATGCAAAATAATATATTCAAATATAGTTATACATAATACAAAAAAATATAAAACAGTATTTTTTATATGAGTTTATTTTTTTTTTTACAAACTGGTATGTAGTTAAATTATATCTATTTATTTATACACACTTACCCCCTCACAGAGGAATAAAAGCAGTTTTTGATGTGCTTTGCGAGGCATTTTTGTCTGAAGTAAGTAATTTAAAATTTAATATTATACACATACAAAATAATTTAACTGTAAAACTGATAAAACTATATGTACATATACCATACTAAATTCCCTTCAGAATACAGCATACGATTTGAATTTTATAAATATGTGAGTAAATTAATATAAGTATATTATCAGTGGCGTGCAATAAACAACGGTTATTGATCTATACTTGAGAACCAGTGCCATAAAATATTTAGAGATGTATAGAGTAGAATCTCATTCAAGTATTAAACTTGAAAAAACCGATTTTCATAGTGTAAATACTATAATATGAAAATCGGCTGACAAAAAAATAAAATAAAGAACCTAAAATATTGTTAGTATAGTTCACTGGGATACAACTACAGTAGGTATAGGCAACTATTTCAGTTTCAATTTTTTCAATTTAAAATCAACAGAACAAAAATTTATAATAACTTATTAAAAAGGAATTTATTAAAAAATATTAATAAAAGCATAATATAAAAGAACTTTATTAGCCTATTTATTATTTAATATAGAATAAAGATATTTAGAAAAATCGACAAAAGTAGTTGCCTAATAAATAGTACCTACTACAGTACTACCTATACCTTAGTCTATAGGAACCATTCAAATATTATAAAAGGTATACAGCTGTATTGATAAATATGCTTAAAATAATAATAATAAAAGTTAAAAAAAAAATATTAATTACTAATTATACTGTAATGTTTAATTTCATAACTTAAAGTTTAAAAGTACCTTTAAACTTAAAGTATAAAAGTAAAATCGTGTATTGTGAGATGTACCTACCAATATATAAATATATTAAAATCCTATTCATTACGTCTTTTACCCACTATAAACATTAATTAATATTGTTCAAACAAATAGTTTATATATTAAAACACTTGCTGGTAACTAGGTTTATTCTACTTCAGTGGAGTACAGGGTTTAAAGAAGATATTTTTATTATATATCTTTATGATATATTTTATAATGAAATTAGTAGTACGCACGTCGCACAGTGTATTTATGTATTGGTGGTGAAACACGTCTACCTATTATGAATTATATGATATAATATCATGTTAAATTATTTAATTTTAAAATTTGAATGAAGTGTTGATAATAGATGTTTTAATTTAAAATAACGTTTTTAACTTTTTATTCCTTCTTAAAACTCTTTTTATATGTCTGTACAGTAGTTCATATAAAATATGCTTTCGTACAAATGAATAATGATTGCTCATTTACATTTTACCGTAGCGTCTATTACTGATTATAAACAGGGCGATTCATTAAGGACGTCTAGTTGTTATATATGCGGCAGTAGTGCAGTACAATTTATAATTTGGTTTAATTTTCTTGGTTTATAATATACATATTTTTTCAGATGTACTTTTCATTTTTGACCGTAGACCCCAATTTTAAAGGTCAGTATCTGTGTGACTTTTGTTCATTTAAGTTTTTAACATTTTTTTAGACTTCCATATATCCAAGCCCCATAATTAGAATAGATAAAAAGTAGTATTATAGGTACCTGTCCTTTTTGTAATTTAATAATAATATCGTGGCTCATACATTTTTTAAATTCCATTTAAATTTAACCAAGTTAATTTTTTTGTGATTAATTAATGTTAATCAAAAAAACAGTTTTAGTTTAGACTTTTAAATCACGTTTTTATTTTTATTTTTAATACAAATAATAATATGGATATGCACATACATACTCATATATCATACAATATA
The DNA here is from genome assembly GCF_005508785.2 of Acyrthosiphon pisum. NCBI lineage: Eukaryota > Metazoa > Arthropoda > Insecta > Hemiptera > Aphididae > Acyrthosiphon > Acyrthosiphon pisum. The sequence continues at coordinate 1,496,296 of NC_042495.1, read as the reverse complement.
TCCACCATATACACAGTGTAAAATCATTATCATCCGCATATTTCCGTGTCGTAATATTACTGATTTAGCTATTAAAATAATAAATTGGGTATAATATACATTACAGACATATAGGTAGTGATATTAATACAACTATGAACTAATAACAGTAGGCAGGTAATTGTTTTATAATAAATATTATTATTCGAAATAATTGAACGAGTAACAAAACAAATTACAAAACATATTTAGACAGTAAATTAATAAAATACGAGTATATATCTCAATACATTCTGAATTAACATATTAATAACAAATAATTCGTACACTAAAAAATATATCTTATTCACAGGTCATAGCATATTTAGCACACAATAATATGTCGTGTCTGGGCCAACAATATTTGTTCGCTATTTTATAATATATCTCCCTAATTCCTAAGAGAACTGACCTATATAATAATATATTGTTATTAATATCAGATAAAAATATATTCGTTATCTACCTACTTAATTTATGGAGTTTATTTTGAAACTATTTTTAAAAAGAAAAAATAACATTTATCTATTTATCACCCTACGCAAATAATGTAAAATTATTGTATATTTGATATAATGCGGTCGACGTCGATGCCATAACACGTTAAACTTTTAGATTCACAGTGACTGGTGAAAAATATTTTATCTAAGAAAATAATTTTTATCTCAATTCAATAATTATTCAATGTATTATTGATATTTGATTTAACCAGAACAAAAATTTCAACTTTATTATCTACGGGTTTATTTTTATAGTTTACATAGGCGATGATGCGCAAATAAGTACATTGCCCAAAAATAAAAAGTCAAAACGTATAACCAAACTAATCGTTATTACTGCAATTGAGAATTGCTATAGTGTAATAGTATATAGACTCTACCCGATGTAGATAATACTTTTAACTACATGTACCTACATAAAACCTAGAACCTATCAACTTTTTGGTGTGGTTGTTGAGTTGTTCTTATTTCAGCTAAGGACCCACAAAAGCGCCGAGCACGCCTTTTGCAAGCCATATTGTATTTTTTTTTTAAACAATTCCCATTATACTTATAAAGGTAGATAGGTTTTCAATGTGCGGTCGTCTATACATAGTGTCGAACATATTATTATATTATACACATAATCCACGTTCTTATATGTATACACATATGCATGTTTTATGCGTATATATATATTTAAAAAAACAAACAGAAAAATACTCATATGCTGATAACAATCTGGATTCGTACCAAGTGTACAAATTACTTTAAAATTGTCCGTACGGAAAAAAAATCGGGAAATGTTCCAACCATTTTTTGTACACAAAATAAACGGCAACGGTCAGTAGATGTTTTCTTGAAAACCACCCGCGTGAGCATATTATATAACACATAAGTACCTATGCTTTTTTTTTTGTTATAGTACTTTACTCACAGGCCATTGAAGTACGTTTATATACCCACGGGTTTTTATGTACACGGACGATACGTTTTACCTTTAATTAATATAAATTAGCCATTAGGTAATAATATATTTTAATATTATATTTAATATATAGGTATATTATGTATGATGATTAAATGGTACTTATAAAATATGTTCATAAAGTGTGCGATTTAGTCATTTCATTAAAATGTATAATATGTCTATCGTTCTAACTTCTAAGGATATTATTATAAATATAAATATATTTCGGTATACATAAATAGTTTATTCCAGGTCCGTTTGTGTGATTTTAAATCCAAAAATTTCAAATAATATTTTATTGTTTATATGACCAATCGAACAGATTAGTACCTTTGAAATAATTTTCTCGGGAATAATATTTTAAAATATTTTAATTTTAGTAAGAATCTATATTGTAATAGTAGGTATATATAGTATATTATTATATATGAACTTATAATAGACTTTTGAAACTGTATTTATAACGCGGTGTAGCAAGCGACGGTCAACTGTGCAATATTATATTTAAATATTTAACTTTTAGTATTAATTATTATACCACAGGGCACAGTTACACATTAGAATTTTTAAAACGTTCTCAATTTAAGACACTTACTTTATACAATTTTAACCTGTTTGCTCGTTACTTATTGTTAAGTAATCACTAATCATAACTATCGTTATTGCTTATTTATTTTAGTTTTAAAATAATAATTATTGTTTACTATAGTATACTTTGGTAGTTTTTAGTTATATGATGTGTGCAGTTATAATAACATGGTGATGAGCAAATAAAATAAAACGTGATCTCATGTTTAAATTCAAATGTACCTAATCATAATTATAATTATAAAAATAATTAAATATCTATTCTCATTATATTGTAGGTAAAATACCCATGTACCTATAGTAGATTTTTATCAATAATTAGTCGACTTTTATTTTATTTTTTCATTATCCGTGGAGTTTTATTTAATTATTAGTTTTATCTGTACCTCACGTGCATTTCAATCTACTGGCTAGTTCAATATGACCACTTAAAGTGATTGAAAGTTGCAGGACGCACACGATCGTGGTAATTTAGAAGGTATAAAGTAGAAACTAAATAAAGTCTATACTCCATTTGGCTCAGTCATCTGAAACCACTATAATGCTTCTACATTTTTTTTCAATTCGTTATAGTCAAAATGAATTATCTAAAACAAAATTTAAAAAAATAATAGATAATAAATAAAGTAGAAAATCTCATTAAAATGCCATGTTATTTGTAAACGTTGTTATCGCTAGGGATTAGGAAAAGAAGCAGCTGCGATTGTGGTTGCTATGGGGAATATTTGGAGTCGAATGATTGAGCACGTTTTTGGCTTTGAATACCAACACAATTGGGCGCTAAATTGACTACACAAAATGTCATAATAAAATTCAACATGTGTTATGGAGTTCGTGTTTACGTTTTGAAAAAAAAAATAAACCTTGTATGTTTAGAGTGTCCCGTAGAATATAAAAAATTACAAATGTCTGAAAGTGTATAGGCAAGGTACTACCTACAGCAACGAGTTGTTAGTATTGTGTATTTGTATAGCATACTATACAGGTACCTAAATAATATATTACCTCTATTTGTTAAGCTTTAAAATATCTCACATATTTACTAGGTACAAGGTGATTCACCAATCACCAAGCATGCTCACCCAAATTTTTTCCTTCAATAATGAATGAATTCAAATTAAAATTTTTCAAATTTTTAATTATATGTATTTAAAGGCAATTTTTTCAAATTTTGAATTTTGTTGTACTACTTAATCTGTGGCAAAACAAAGTTATTTTTATCAAACGAGAACCCCCCCTTTTTACTATAAGTTCTTTAGAGGATAATTTTTTTGAAAATTTTGATGTACCTAATTTAAAATTAGAATGAGCGTTTCTTAGTTATTAACTAACTTTTTTTACAAAAATATCCATATAAACATGATTAGGGTATTTTGGTAATAGTCAATTTCAGAATTATTTAACTTTTTGTTGGTAGGTACTAAGAATAATACTCTATGGTAATAGATTTAAAGATCTGTGCTATGATGATGCGATGATTTGAAAATAATTTTAGTAGGTACCTACCAAATTAATAATACATATTAACATATATTAGTATTTAATATTGGCAAAAATTGTCCGAGTTAAAAATGCACTTGACTGAATACCTATCACATAATATATTTTATATTTGATGTAAAATCAATATTAAGGATTATTACCCTTAGCACATAAAATAATGTAGTAACTTGATAAGTGATAACTAATCATTAATATTTTGATTTACATACATCAACATTTAAAAAAAAATCTGTTACTCGATAATTTTATGATTGTTCTTATTAATTGAAAAAACCGTTGATATCGGCCACTAGACACTCTAAAGAGTGGTACACGCCTATCCTAGACACCCGAAAATTCTCAAGATAAAAATCTTAGACTGCTTGGTGAGTCACTATCTGTTTCTATGTGAAAATAATAAGCGTGATCATACATTTGTGTTACAGTAACCTTAAGATTTATAGCACAAAAACTTGATTATACACTATCAGAATATTATTTTATTAGGTATACCTAAGTAGGTATCTATAATTCCATTAGCGTTTTATTTATTATCGTCGTGAATTAAAAACTACTGATAGTCAGATAGATATTTTTGAATTATCGTGAAATCGACTATGTATATAGGATTATGCTTTACATTAGTATATAGTATATTATTCTTTTTTATTTTTCTGTTTGTTCATGAATAAAAAAGAATAGAATAGTATTATAAATTTGCATAGAGCACGAGGGTTTCTGTCTAAAATGTACAATATCGTCTATATTATTTGGATATAGACGATATACATAATATATATTATATATATATGATATTCGTAAAAAAATCTCTGCCTCGAGAATACAGAAAATAGTAAATAGTATAGCTTGCGGTATCAATTACTTGTGTAAATGCATGTAAACACTGTATAGAAATATTTGCTTTGTTTCATACTTGCCGGTTTCATCAATTTTATCAACGTCGCATCGTGGAAATAAAAACTTCCTGTTTCCGTAAATTATTTTCAATTACATGACGTATTTTGTTTAAGCAAATATTTGGATTACGATTTTTAAGAACAATTACTTGTACATAAAATGCATGTTAAAAAAAAATTTATATTATACTGCAGAACACTGCTGCACCATTTAAACTATACATAGGTACCTATAATATATATTATTATTATGTATTTTGTTTTTAAACGTGCGATGCGTAAGGACTCAATGTTTTTTTCTAATTAAAACTTGGATAATGATTTTATATTTAAAGAGCTTATAATGTTAGAATCGGTGTGTGCTTACGCGGTGTTTACTTGTGGTATTACTAATTTATTAATGTATATGCATTTTTTATTTATTTTTTCCTTGTTTTTTGTTTGCAGTGGTAAACTAATTTTGATTTGAGTGCGTTGATATTAAATAAATCTACCTACCTCAGTAAACTATTATACGCGTACGTCTGTCGTCCGCGTAATAGGTACTGCAGGTAATCGAAAAATCAACTTTGTAAAAAAAAAAAATATCAATTTTATTATATATTATAGTCACGTGGTGGCTTATTTGCCCGAAGGTTTCGATCCCTAAAATCTATATTTGGTGGTAGGATTTAATGAATTTGAATGTTATGCTTTTGCATAATGGCGGAAAACTCATGGAAACTAAATAACAATCGCATAGACAATGTCGTTAAGCCTTATAGATTTCGAAAAATACAATTTAGTTACATAACTCAATTGTATACCAATATTTTATCGTGGACGCCTACAGCGTATTTTGAAATGAGGAAATAGAATAAATACCTAATATTATTGTATATGTTTTTGGTACCAAGATATAACTGCAGGTAGGTACCTAAGCACTCAAACTGATGCATAGTATTTATTTAGTATAATATGTTTATTCATTCAATGCATCAATTCTATTTATATTATTTAGAAATTTGTGTTGCGCGCACATTTTTAAAAAGGTCATGGCATGTTATTCACACATTTTAAAAATTGCAGGTAGACCGTTTGTGCGCGCATAAAATTAAAATCGTTGTAAGTACAACAGGTCACACTATTATTTTACAAGGTTTTCTCGGATTTTTAAAACCTATCCTGCAGTATCCATCTATTATTATACTATCTATACGGAAACGTTAAAATACGACTGAGAACGCTCAATTTACATATTTTTGCCGACGTTGTCATATTTCATAATTTTTATCGAACGATTGTACTCTATTTTTGTCATTGGTCCAGATAAATAGCGAAAATCAACTTTCAAATGCATTTAAAAAGATTGATGACCAGAGAAGGTGGCGTAAATCGATTTTTAGTCTGCGATATTTTTAAGTCATTACGAAGCAGAAGTCGTAAATGCGTCTTTAGAGTTAAATAGCTACGGTAAGACAATGTAAAAAAAAGAATTAAACGTGCTGAATCCTTCGATAGCCAATTAAATGATATGGCGCAACGTTGCTCGTAAATTCGTTCTCGGCCGTATATTAGTTTTTTGGGCGAGTGGCGAGTTTTTTTTACGAATTTTAAGTGTTTTCAATCGTTTGGTCAAAAAGGTAAGACATTCTCAATCGTTCGATAGCTTGCGGAAATACAATAAATACTAATATCTAAATAATGATCGTGACTCCGAACACGTGAGTCGCATAAACTGTTTATTCCTACCAAGGACGTGTGCGTGTTATATAAGGCATGACTTTGTGCATCCTATCTTAACGTGACGATCTGTGCGTAATTCTATCGGGAGACGGGCGGCATATGTCGGAAGGCCGGAGATAATTAATTAGACTCTATATATTAGTATAGTAGGTATATAAGACATTATAAATAAAATACGCATTCGCGAAATGTGATGCAAAAACATTTGATTATAGATGGAGATTTGCTGCTGAGATTTTGTCATAAGCAGTAAGCACTAGTGAATGTGACCCTCTATCCAAAAAAAAAGTTTCACAAGACTGTCCGAAATTTATTTTGGTGTTACCGTGCAGATAAGATAGGCCGTTGCATTATCATCGGGCCTATATATTATTATGGTATATTCGCGATGAGTTTGACATAACCGCAATATTTTCCGGTTTAGAACCGTTTGCGAGTGCATATTAAATATCTGCCTACCTAAAGTGCAGTGATCACGTGAAAGTCATAACTCATAATATTCATTAGATCCAATATAAACAGCCCTAATTTCACTATTACTTCCCCACGCATGTGGTACGACCCAATTGAGCACAGAACGCCTTTTTTTACTACACGATTGAGCAAATTTGCTGCAGGCGTATAAAAGGATAGGTACAGAAATATAAAAGAAAATCTCCTCGATTGATCATAAAAAAATAAAAAATGAATATGTATTATAGTGGGTACGTGAAAATAATAACTCATAACATTTCAGCAACGTCACTCAAAATATTCTATAGTTGCTCAATCGTGTCGCTAAGAAGGTAAATCCCATAGTCATCGTATTAGACCAAAACCGTATAAGACCAACGCCGTTAAAGACCGACGTCGTATAAGATCACGGGTGGGCCACTGCAGCACTACTGGCTTACCTGGCACGTGAGCCGCGTCCGGTTCCGGCGGCTCTGGTTGACCGCGTTGATCAGGAACCAATTGAGCACGGCCAGCACAAGCAGCGGTACGCATATGAACGTGATGATGCAAAACCAGTTGTACGCCTTCTTGTAAATGTCGTTCCGGCCCAGTTCCGTGCTGCTCTTCTGGAACTTGCCTGTGGCCGCGTTGATGGCTATGTGCCACTCGTGCGGCGTGGTGGCCGTGCACAGGATGCAGAATAGCGCCACCATCAGGATGACTCGCTTGGCCCGGGACTCGGTGCACAGAACGCGGCCGCGCAGAGGATGGCACACGGCTATGTACCGTTCGACGGTGAACGATACCGTCAACAGCACCGACGTGTTACCTGCGAACAAATCACAGGTGGTTAAAAAGAAAAATTATGAGATCCCACAAGTAGTTTTTCCCGCACGAAATTTATATTATTGAAAAATCACTGCCGCTACGTCATTCACTCTCGACCAACTCGCGAATAAATACTGATCAAATCTATAGATACATATCGGACATCGACGAATTGATTTTAATTTTGATCAATTTTTAGTGTGAATATAATTTTATTCGTCACAGAATTAGTTATAAAAATAACTATATGTCTATTGTCTTTATATATAAATTATAATATAACTGTATTTGTGTATTACCCAATTTCGCCCGTGTTAGAATTAATATATCTTACTATCGTTTTCTGGTTTGATTCACTAGTTGAAATATACCAAACACAATAGTCAATAACAATCTTTAATTTTATGATTTTTCACTTCTTAATAATTAATCAATATTCTGGACGTATTTTTGATGTAAACACAAAAAACTGGATGCTCAAAATCCAACGTAAATAAGTTAATACTAGTATTTGTCTTTACTCTTAATGTGCCAAAATCAAAAATATGTTCAAAAGTAATTGATTTAAAAAAAAATAAGCAATAGTCTTTATAAGCCTTTATAGGCCAATAGGCAATAGCCTATAGAGTATAGACACCCTCCAAGTCTTAAGGAATCTGTTACTCTAGATAGTTTTTGAGTCTGAAGAGGACAAATATTTATTTTTATTCAACAGTGTGAAATAACATAAACGTTAAAGATTAACATCAATATAAGAAGGTTATATCCCAAAATGTATTTACTATTATTTATTTATTTTATTTTCTCTGTTGGTCCTTAGCTTGTGTATGACAAGCTAAAAAAGTTAAATAAGCTTATCATGCCGTATTGTTTTGTAAAAATCTACCTCTCAAATATAAAAAAATTAGCAATTTTACTGGATTTATATAATATTTTTACATCATAAATATATATTAATATAGATACAAATTATAGAGAATCAGCTATATCTATCAAGTATTTTGATATATCTGTCGCAGTTACATATTGTATGATACCCATAAAATAATATTATATATTGTATAATATGTACCTATACGAATGCGATGTGAATCAGTGGCATGTTTACTTTTTTTTGTAGAAGGCACATATTATTTTATTTTATTTTTATGAATCATATGATGCAATTAAAAAAATTATAGTTAAAGAATGCACACGATGAAGCAGTTAGTATCGTAATAGCTAGTACGTGCACGCCTAACCTCATATATTAAGCTTTATTTTGTTGGCAGCGCTAATGACACATAATATCAAAGTGGAAAAATAACTTTTGGGTTCTGAGTATAAGCGATTTAACTATTAACGAATTAGAACTTAATAGTAGAAATTAAGGGTCTATTCAATTATAATATCAAGTTAGAAACTAAATTCGACATTTATTATTTGGGGAATTATTATTTCACTATCCATTTTATAGTTTAAAATCTATTTTGATGACTATATTTTTTTTATGATTATTAAACATTTACATATTGAATTATGTTGTATCTTATATTTATAACAGTAAATAAAAAAACAAATTGCTTGATGGAATAGTGGAAATGTTTTAAATAGATATAATAATTATAATTATTATATTATGTAGACCGTAGAATTAAAAAAGGTAATTATACATTGTCTCTGATTAATCATTTTTAAATAAACAATACACCGAGAATTGAAAAAAATTTAAAAATATTTTACTAAAAAAAACTTTTGTATTATATTATATATATAGAAGTATAATATTTATTATGAGATAAACTGAATTAAGTTTGAAACTTGTAATAATTTCACTCTAAAACACAATAATTGCATAAACCAAATTAATAATTAACAAAGTAGGTGTATGATACTTATATTAAAATTATTAATACAAGGTTAAATAATATACCTACAGAATCCTCAAATAATTAATACCTCAAATACACATTATATTTTAACCTTGTTTTTATTAGGTTTATTTTGTTTTATCATCTTTCATGAAACTGATGCTTTTTTATTTTTTCGTTTACTAACACTAAAAAATATATATATATTTTGAACAGTTGAAATTAAAAAAAATAACTAAACATAATTAAAAAATAACACTTGAACTTTGGATATGTGAAAATGATAAAAATAAAAATATAAAAATTTGATATTTTATAATGCTTTTTGTTTTAATAATGATATGTTTTCACTTTTCAATGACTTTTTTTTTTTTTTTTTTTTGGTTGAGGCTTCGACAACTTAGGTCATTAGCCTTTGGTACTGTGGGGGGTGGAACTGTAGGTTTGTTTGTTTGGAACACGTGGGCAGAATTTTTTAGTGGGCACCCGTAGGTATCTGCCATTGCCCGGGTGGGGGATGGCGGCACTTGTTCTCCGGACACCGTGACTTGCCCGGAGAAAAATGCCGCCCGATGGCCGGGAATCGAACCCGGACCGGCTGTGCCGAAGTCGACGCGTTGACCGCTCGGCCACCTCGTCCCCCTTTCAATGACTTATTTCGAATTAAATTACTATCCTAGCTATAGGGTACTAAGTAATAACAACATAATATTGACCGTGTTAAATGTTTTCTTTACGTTTTTGTATGGTACCTACCAAAAATGATAAGACTTTTATTTATTTAGAAATTGATGAATTATTCCATTAATTTATTGGGATAATTATACTTTTTTAAACTTCTGATAATAATGATTTATAACTATTATAATATGTTGACGTTAGTTGTTGTACGTCATGTTAGAAATAAAACGAGTAAAAGAAACATTAAGTTATTGATCCATGTCATTTTTTCAATAAGTGTTTATTTTAATATTTATTATATTCATAATACAGAGAAAAGTAGGTAAGTAGGTATACTAAGTACCAATGATCATAAAATATTGAAATGCATTAGATTTATAAAAATGAACATTGACTCATTATATCATTTAATCATTTGAACTTCCTTTATTCGCTACCTACTATTCACCAAATATGAAATGTACATTCAATTTCGCAATGTAGATCATTTGGTATGATTAGTCTTAAGAGTTATAGTCACGATTACTAGGGGCGACATTATATCCGTGGTTTAGGTATTACATCTATATTGATTTTTAAAAGTTTAAGTACATCACGTTTAATAAAAAATGTATACGCATAAATCTATTTGACTTTTTTTTATTAGATTCGATAAAATCTATCACTTTTTACATACGACATTGCAACAGCGTAATTTAATTTAGCGAAAAATAATTACATGCATAATACAAGTATTATTTATAGTTACCTACTGCCAATTGTTTATATATAATGTAATATATCAAGAACAGTTTATATTTCATATATACTTGCAACAGTTGACATTTTTCTGATTTCAAGTTAAATGATAATATGCAAATCAAAACAAAAAGATTTGTTAATTTAAAATGAGTACGAACCTCGCAAGTCTTAAAATCTTCACTGATATACATACCATCAAAACCCAGTGTAATCTTTAAACTTTAAAGCTAATTACAATTTGACGAACATCAGATTCTTTAATGTTTTATTTAGAAGAACAACTGTTAAAGAATATTGAACAACTGTTCTCCTCGTATATAAATGAGGAATATAGAAATGTATTATAAAACAATATACCTATTTATACCCATTGAACATTATTATACCTACGTACTTACATTATACCTGGTGGTGCACTGTTGCGGCCAACACAATTTTATGGATCAAATTATTATTTTAATATAGTTTACTGTGATGACACTGAGACTGACACCAGAAAGCACAATCTTAGACCATATATACAGTGCAGTTCTTCTATCCACCGTTACACATTTAAATATTTAGTTCACTGCGTTTTACCATAATACTATTATAGTAGCACATTTGTGTAAAATATAAATGATTTATAAAACACTTTCGAGGCTTTAAACATAAAAAAATCATGGTAAATGTGTGCACTGTCGCACCTTGCATCACCATATTATTACGAGAAAAGCTTATTTTCATATACGAGTAATCATCACCTAAAATATTTATAACTTATAAATATTTTAGATAATAATTACTACCCATAAACAAAACATGCGTCGTGCCATCGTTTAAGTGGTTTCTGACACGCTGGTACATACCTACCGTGTTCGCATATTGTTTGTGCACTGTGCAAGATAACCAACACCGAAGAACCTAGAAAATGTTACTCAGCGTACGACCTTTTTCACGGCAAACTGCAGAGCAGTGCTATATTAAATAATGGATCTGATACACATCTAGATAAAACGCCTCGCTGTTTAATTCTGCACATTTACATAGCAAACAATAATTTAACCGAGTTTTATACTGAAGTGGAAATTCAAATTTAATCCTTTCACTGCTACGGACCACGGCGAGTAGTATTACTCCATTACGTCGCGCGCAAACATGCCGTTAAACTGTTCTCGGCCTGCCACGGACGTAATATTATATGAAGATATGTATACGTTATACGTACTATTAGGAATTACAAATTGCATTAATTTGTCCATAAAATAAAATACGTGGCTATTATTTGCTCGGTGATATTTTACCCGAAAATACAGAAAAAAATAAATTCCCAACAAAATGTGGGTGTTTCTAGATAATATTTCCTCTGCAAGAAAAATTGAGGAATTAAAGATAATATGACTTTGTGTATACGTATACTGAAAAATATCTATAATAACATATTATTATGTTACATTTAGTTAGAAATTTAATTTAATTTTTTTGTTTTTATTGTTGATTTGCGTTTCCATGGTAAAAAGCAAAGCGTTACCAAAATCGGTTAGAAAAAAAAGTGGTATACAACCCAAAAACATATTACCTACCAAAATTATGCTACTGCATAGTGCATAATGGTATCGCTATCTGTAGTTACCGGTATAACGCTATTGTTACAGTTTATCAATTATTTTAGATTCTGGATAACGGAACGATGAATGTATTGATTTTACAATGATGTGTGAGTGTGTATTTATTTTTCGCGTATTTGTTATCACTTTTTTGAGCAGTAAAAAACTCTACTTCGACATATTTTCTGGGAGGAAAGTCGGTAAAAGTAGTTTTCAAAAGCGTTGGGAAAACAAAATAAAATGTAAGAAAAACTGAGATATTTACGCAAAATCAGTTGTCACATTTAGTTTTTTTGATTTAACTCAAAAATAATAATTGTTGATACTTTAGATTTTCATTAAATGTCTATATGACTACTTTCTATATAAGATGAAATTTTCAAAATATTTTGAGCTATTCATAGCAATGAGAAATTTCCATTGCTTGGTGTTAACATTTTACGATATTTTAACACAAATGCCACTTACTCACCCAAATATACAGCTCTGACCATTCAAACTTAGGTATACACCCTAAATTCCAATTATATTAACCACCGAATTCCCGCCACAACGAACAAACATAGTGAGACTTGGTAACATTTATACAATTATAACAATATATCGTACAATGGCGATAACAATTTATGATCTACAGTCTACGCCAACATCCTTAACGATTGTATGCATGCAACTTATGTTATACTAAATACTTATCTGATATTAGTATACTTATTTATTGATAATATACGCACTGTGAGGGGCGAGAGCTCAGTAGGTACAGTACATACAACATACAACAATTTTAGCTAATATTATTATGGAATGTGTATAATTAATTAATTAAATAAAACGATTGCATCGCCATTGTACGTTATACATTTACGATAATAGTTACATAAGATTCTAAGATGTGTGCCAAGTAATAAGTATAGTGTACAAAGTATACAAAAAACGAAACTCAACACATTTTAATATTTTTGATGTCGTAAACTCGTAATATGTTTGGGCAAAACAACGTAGTTATATAAGTTTTGTCAACTTAGAGAAAATTAATAATAATATACACGATGCAAAACGCTATAACTATAAGTCAAATACGCAACCTTAATGAAATCAGGCAATATCGCACAAAAATCTTAGGTAAAAATAACGTACGTAATCGGCTGTTTTAAAATTTACGAGACTCTATTAGTCGATAAGAACCGTACCGAATCGTGTTGTACACTTGTGACTAATAACTTTACATTATATTTATTATACTTAGACTACCTATACATTTTTCAATGAACATAGGTAACTAGAGAACAAAAAAATATAAAAAAAATACTTTTTTTGTAAACCATATAATAATTATAAACGGTTTTATTAAATGTTACATACAATATTTCAATTTTAAAATAATCTCTCATAGTAGATTGTAAAAACACTTTTCCGCAGGAACACCATCGGTGCCACTACATCATCCGAAGACAGCTACGACGACGGTCCCACACAACCGGACTCAAACCCTGCGACCGCCACGGGTTGATCACGGTATCAACGTATCTACCAGTTACCACGTAACAGCATCGCGGCTACGGCTGCGCAGTGATGGCCGAGCGGTCCTCATTCGGCACACATTCTGCCAACCTAGTAGTCACATTGACGGACACCAACGTTAGGGTGGACAAAGTGGACTGCATCAACTCGTTTCATATCAGTTGTAGAATCGACCGTAAGTCATCCTGCAGAGGTTCCGTCGTGTACCTACCACGCTCGTCGTTTAAAATCGTTGAATTCATAAGTTTGTTATTAGGTACTCTTTTATCATAGCTTAATAACAGTATAATATAATAATTCCTCAATTCCTGTTGCACAAACTGAACATGGTTCTTAAATGAGCAAAAATTTGACTTTTTTATATAAAAATGCGCCAATTTTGTAACAGATAAACGCAAAGTAAAAAAAGTGGGCAAGTGAATGTCGCTCTGCTATACAGTAGGTTACAAGTGGGTCAATGTATAATGGATTGTATTTAACTCGAATTCAATGATATAATATCATTGTATATGAAAAACGATTCTGAGCGAAGACGGTTTGTCAGTTTGGATATTATATATTGTTATTAATTATTATAGCTTGTAAGTTGAATTAATATTATAATATTATAATTTTTTATTCGTTTCTATGGTGAAAAATAAAACGTTAGAAATTAAAATCCCGTTTTTAGGGGTTTTCGAAATTTTCGGTAGTTTTTCCCATGGCATTAAATAACTATTGAGAATATCAAAAAATAAAAAATAAAAAATAAAAAAATAAACACCTTTGTAACACCGCTAAGAATCTAAAAATACAGTTGCAACGAACTACACAAAATCAATAAATATTATTATACTGTATTACTATACTATAATATAACCATGATTTAGACCTGATGTGTATACCACTGTTTAAAAAAAAAATGTGATGTGTGCTTATTAAGCTTTTATCCTATTATCATTATTATTACTATTTATTATCATTTTCCACCATTGTATATTTTTAAATGTTTAGGAAAAATCCTCAGCTACTTATCCAATATAAATATCTGGTGATAAACATATAAGTATAAGAAGTTATCGGCCAATAGCTATATTTTCAATTGTACCCGAGATTATTAAGTCTATATTTCATTTACAGAGTGTAACAGAAAGATCTGACCAAAAAAAAAAAATTATGCTATACTTAAACTTATGACAAAAATTGATGAATTTATAGGATTAGTAAATAGTTATAAAAATATACCAATGTTAGCAAATTTCCAAAAATAGTATTTTTAAAAAAGTTGTAGCGTTCCAAATTAATTTAATCAAAAAAATACTGATATTTAAAAAAATTCTAAAAAATAAACTACTTGATTTAGATAAATGTTTTTATTATCCAAATAGTTTTTATAATCAGATTCACAAATTGGCTACTTATATTGAATTTATTCAAAAAAATCTTAATCAAATTTAAAATTTTTCATTTTCGGTTTTAAAATTTAAAAATAATTTTTTTTCATTACAGGTGTAACGCAAATGACTATAAATTATCTATCAAAAAATAAAATTTATATATTGATTAAAACAAAGAAGTTATTCCAAAAGTCAGTTCTATCTGTTACACCCTGTATATTAATTAATATAATATAATACATCCATCCCAAGTCCCAGTCTATATTGTTATTTTTATCGAAACATTCAGTTTCTACTAATTTATTATTCCATCATAGATTTTAATAAATGCTCTAGATTTTAAAGTTAAGAACACGGTTTCAGGTTAGTGATATCTATATGTATACCAACTTCTAGAAGGCTTTTGATAAAGTAGACCTGGTGTATTTATTTTTCTCGGGCTAATTGATTTCAAATCCGTAGGTACCATTTTAGTGAATTTATTTAATATACCTACCGTTTGGGCTAACTTTTACGAAGGGTCGTTGATCGTTTGGCAGAGAAGATTTGAGCAACAAGTCGACAACACTATATTACATCGTGAGATTTTGCCATAAGAAAAAAAGAATGATATTTTTCAATTGTTCATGTATCTCGCGCATAAAATTTGATATAACTGGAAGTTCAGAAATTCATTTCGTCTTGAAAAGATTAAAATTCCCATGTGTGTCCCATGTGTGAAACTGACGTTATTACGTGAATAATAAATTAAGCCAAGTTGAATAAATACATGTCAATTTAATATAATACATTAATTATATGGGTACTATTTACGTTATTATATTATTTTGATTTTATAACAGCAGTATATTAAGTTTGTATATTTTGGAGAAAAATGACAAAAGTGTTATTATCACCACACGATTAATAGACTTTAAGTACATAATATGTGATATAAGTAATATTCAATATTAAATGGTTATATGAATACCAAAAAACTAATTTATCAAAGTTATTAATTTGCGTACATTTTTATTTAGGTATTTGAAATATGAGTAATAGGATACAAATCCATTTGGGTTAGCATTTTTTTTTGACATATTTAAAGCATAATATATTATTTGGGTGAGTTAAAATTAACGGAATTCGGAATATATATAATAAGTATGATATTATAAAATAGTAGATATTATAAGAATAAATAGTGTGTTATCGATTAATTAATTATTTGTTTTATAACACTTAAATTTTCAAATATAATCATAATTTAATTTACAATTTGACGTTGAATAAAGTAGAGTATTTAACCAATTACCAATTATTTAAACGAATATCTATCAAGCATTGAGGGGCAGAGGGGGAGGGGGCTTTAGCTTCACTTCTGAACGCTTTATATATTATATTTTGTATTTAATAAATACTCAATTTATATTATTATATATTCTTAAAAAAATGAATATAATTGTCATAGACATAAATTATAATATATTATATTACATTTCTATGATAATTGTTAATATATATGTTATAGCTTATAGGTAATACCTAATAATGTGTACTAAAATTGTCTTTATAGACTTTCTGAGAAAAAGTTATATCCCTTCCATTTCCGTTTTATATAGTTCCACGTATGTATAGGTTAGTATATAAACATTTGAATCAACAAATATTTTATTATATTTGGTGACAATCGCGGTATATTTTAGGGAGATAGTTATTTTATATATATATATTTTTTTTTTTGAAAACACGATTATTCAACCATGTTGTTGCTTGTTATTTTGTGCCAATTCCATTTAAGCTTCAGCGAGTGTAACTACTGTTCATACAAAACACTTCACCCTTTAAAAAAAACTATATAACGTTGGGAAAACATTTGAAAAAGTAAATTCGTCTTTAGTTTATTTACACAGTTATTTTTACAAGATTACGATTTTTGAAAAATCGGTTCGAAAAGTTTTTATATCGTATTCACACGGACACAGTGTGTGTTATTGGAGCTTGTCTCGAAAATAAAAACATTTTGATTTTGATTGATATTGATGTGTATTGTACTAGTGCGCATAGCCATCATTAAGAAATTAATCGAATCACAATAATCACATTAGCCTTATAAAGTTCGCATTGTTTAAAAGTAATTCAAGATAAATAATCGAATTATTGCCTCCAGCCCAGGGGTGTTAATATTCCTCTAGCACTTTCCGAAATTTAAATACATTTCAAAATAAACTCTATTGGTATAATATATACAATATACATAATATATATATATAAGCTGATAATTATTATTTTTTTAACAGCTTGGGCGAAGAACAGATATTTTTTCACCTAAAGTTTTGGGATATCGCCAATTCAGACATCTCAACGATAAGTCTTTATTTTTTATGAAAAAAAAATGAATAACGTTTTTCTGCTCTTGCCGTAAATACATCGATCCCTGTCCGACAACAAACGTTATACCTGCGAGACTTTGTACAAACATTCCAATTTCGACGTGGACGTATTGGTGTATAAATATATATTTTAGCTGTATTTGTTTATGGGTACCCGCTGAGAGATCCGAACGTAAACTCTTGGACGACGGCGAAGAGATGAAATTATAATGAAAAATACACACTCGTATTTATTATTTCATAATATAATACCTACTTGCGGGACGAATGTGCTAGGAAAGACACAATTAGTACGTACACATTTTATAACATTATATATATCTTCGAAACTGCTACCGGTATATACCCGCAGTACACACACACCTAACCTATAATCTAACTATACTTGCCTAACGAACGAGAGAAAATTCTAGAGTTAACAAACTCGAAACAGGTAATTTATGAAAAGTCAACTCAACGGGATTGTTTAACACAGAGATAAAAATTAACAATATAATCGTGTCGAAGTGCTAAGCTCAAACGCGTAGGTATAATATCATATACAAGGTGAGATCCATTTTAGTATTTACACTAATTATTTCTAAAAATATTACTGCTGTATTGTAAATATTTTTTTTTACATAATTTGATGTCGTGGCAAAACAACATTTTACGGATATCTGCATTTTTAAACCGTTTTACTTTTTTGAATGACAATATTATATTACGTATTTAATTTCATATTCCGTCACGGAATATTTTTTGGAAGATTTCGTACATACAAATCGAATTTCGTACTAGTAATTAATTAGATAGGTTTAGACGAGCATGGATAGGTACCCCTCAGAATGTTGATTCACAACAATTGTTCTCGTCTAAACTTTAAATACTTACAATACTACTTGTTTGAAATTATTATTCATATGCATAAAAGTACTAAATATTATTATAGTAAATATTATATTATATTCTTCTTTGGAATATAAAATTGTTGTCGTCCAAAAAAGTAAAATAACTCGAATAACGATAACAATTTTAAAAATATTCTTCGTTGTTTCGCAAAGAAATAAAATAACGGAAAAATGATATTTTCAAAAAAGTTGAGACTTTTCGAAATCATGAAGCAGCTTAGCAGCGTGAATACACTCAAACGGATCACCTTGGAGACGCTGCTGGCATCGCGTCGTCCTTCGTTGTATAATAATGTACTGCTGCACGCCTATACTGATGTCAATAAGCCGTGCTTGCGTGCGTATCAAGAAAATAGTTTAGCGCTATAAACTTCAAACCGCGGCGAAGAGTTGTCACGGAAACTTGCAACACGCGTGTCATATTACACACGACGTATACATTAAATAATAATAATAATAACTGTCGACGGGCCGAACGACGAATGATGTATAATATCATAACAGCAGTGGTATATAAGTGTACCTGCACGGAAGAAATTGCAAATTGCGATGCGAATGCGTCTGTGCAGTTGAATAACAAAATATTGCGAGCTTCGGCGTGGAATTAATATAATATTATCATCATTACTATATTATATTACGCGGCGTGTTTCCGAAACACCGACCGCACGTCGTCGGTGCCAACATTTTAACTAAATCTGTGTAGTGTGTGTGTCTGTATATGCAAAGTTCCACATGACCGGTTTTTATTTTTATATATATGTTACGGACAAAGTAGAAAATTGGGGCATTGTGCACAGTGCCCGGTCACTGTGCACAATG
>NC_042495.1:1474576-1476005 GCF_005508785.2 Acyrthosiphon pisum | reverse complement strand
AATGTATGAAAAAATTGAGTATTAAAACGGTCATTCTTACATTGCCCAAAATGTTCGGGCATTGTACACAGTGCCCGGACATTGTATAACAATGCCCAGGTTTCATACTTTGCCCGTAACATATATATTACATCGGTTACAATGTACAATAACTCCGCATTATAATACCGCATACCACCCTGGTAGTGGTTTGTGCACGGCCCGTCTTGGTCGACTTCGGTTTTCCAGCAGTCACTATGCGTTATTATTTTGTATATTTCTATTCAAGGGGCGATTCTATACTTGACGCGTATACTTTGTACGTTTTAATATATTTATGTGTCAGGAATTCCATATTAGTAGGTACCTATATAGATCAACGATAAGCGAAGTATCGAGAAATATTATAATACCTATAAGTAGGTTAATATTTTCCAACTGTTTGTGATTGTATATTTTTTTTACATTTTTTGGTTCCAGTATGAATAACTACTTAAGAGAAATCTAAATCTTGTTTTAAATTTTCATGCCTGAGCTATAAAAATCGAACATTTTACCTATATATTTTTCCAACTGCAGACTCTTGAAATTTTCTACAAATATGTATTTTAGTATTTTTCATGCGTGGTAAAATGTTCAAACTGTTTTGACTCTTTTTGAGATGTATATACAGTATGAATATTTTTCAAATTTTGTAAATTATTTTCAGAGTAAAATTCATAAAAGTTTTTCTTTTAAAATCTAACATAAGAAATGTTAATAGAAAGTTCCCAACAAGTGTTAATACCTCTATAAAAAAGAAAAAGTTCACTGGAAACTTATGCTATTTATAGCCATGAGAGAATATTTCCGATTTTTATTTATTTTTTTTAACTATTAAATTTGATTATTTATACAAGTATGCTAGGCTGACACAACGTCTCTACTCAGAATCGTTTTTCGTACAAAAAGATTTATCAATGATTTCAAATAAAACACATCCATTACAACGACATGCTCGGCAACTATATATACCACTATATATAACCATACAGCAATTTAATATTATTCAATATTATTATAACATTAAAATAACGAATTAATATTAGTATAACGTTATTATAATACTATTATAATATTATCATTACAAAATGCTGTCTGTGTAGTATACTGTACAGCAGAGCGGTACCCATTTGTTCACTTTTTAGATTCTGAGTGGAACGATGAATGTATTGATTTTACAATGATGTGTGTTTTTATATTTTTTTTTTATTTTTTTTTTTTATTTTTGTGTCTGTCATCACGTTTTAGGACAGTAAAAGTGCTTGGATTTTCTTCAACAGTACCTTTTCTGATAGGAAAGTGAATCTAGTTGGTACTTTGGGCGGTCAAAAGTAAAATTTTTCCAATAGTTTTCAAAAGCGCCGTGAAAAACAAAAGAAAAATTAAGGAAAAACGGGAATTTTACGCA
>NC_042495.1:1446247-1472967 GCF_005508785.2 Acyrthosiphon pisum | reverse complement strand
ATAAGATTGTCTACCTTTATCAAACAAAAAATATCTATAAGGAAGTCAAATTAAATTTTTATGATCGTTTGAAATTCAAATTTTTACAACAATGGATATTCACTCGATTTCTCATGTAGCGATTTCCTTATTTTGTTGTAATTCAAAAACGAATAACTGCAGATACATGAAAATTTTACTGAATGTTTATATTAGCATTTCCTATACACCATACAATTTTGAAAATATTTTGACTCTTTTTGAGCTGTTTACGGACATTTTCAGTTTTAAATTTTTTTAGTTTTTTTTTCTATAAATATCAATAAAGTTTTATCTGTTGGGCCAAAAAGTGTATAAATTTAATACAAAGCTCCTGATATATTGTTACAATATCCGTTGAAAAATATTAAAAATACATAGGCACAATTTTTTTTATAAGCATTTAAAGATCAAATTTTAATTTGAAAAATTATTTTGTACTTAAAAATTTATAAAATGTTTAATTTTTGTATCTAAGAATTAAAAATTTAAAACAAGATTCCACGTAAGTAATTAATTCTGTTACCAAAAAATCTAAAATATACATTTAAACAGTTTATTTTTATAGTCATTTTAAGTACAAATTTGGACGAAATTACATATTAAAAACCTAGGATAACTCTTTTAGTTATTTTGTTGTGATTGTATAATATTATTCGTGGGTACTTGAAACTTCTAAAGTAGTAAAGTATACTATTATATATCTATGATTTTACCACGGTTTTTGTTGATGTATAACGCGTTATAACTTATAAGTACCTAATAGATATTATGATATGATTAATTTGGAATTTATTATAGGTACCTATTATAGGTCAATTTTTTTTTAATACCATAGATAAGTATATATATGTCTAATACATAGACTGATATACCGTCTCCGCTCAGAATCGTTTTTCTTATACAGTGATATTATATCATTGAATTCAAATTTAATACTGTCCATTATACAGTGACCCACTTCTAACCTACTGTACAGCAGAGCGACATCCACTTACCCACCTTTTTTTTTTTTTTAATTTAAATTTTATTCATGTTGAAGTACCTCCGATGGGAGGCCTCTTCCTTCAGTCTCTTCTGTCTGTTTTTGTTCTGTTATCACTTAAGCGTATTGTTCTAATTGTAACAGATAGCGTAGTAAAGAATTTTGTTAAAAAAAAAAAAATTTAATTATTATTTCAAAAAGATAATAGGATTTCACTGAACCGGTCATACAAAATCTACATATATTCCCGTTGTACAAAAACTATAATTATCTTGTTGCTACGGGAAGCGAAAGTGTTTGAAGTATCTGTGTGTTACAGTATTTGGAGTCAGTTCACAGTACCTATATTTTGTTACAACGAACATTACAAATAATATTTATAATACGATGTAAAAATTAAAGCGTACCTACTTTTCGTATAATATATTGGCCGTACACATATTAGATCAATATTATGCCAAATACCGCAGCACTAGATAATTCGTCCGATGTCAATACCCAGTCGGTGACTGAAATAATTATGATCCACATTTTTTACAATCTCCGTTTAAATCGCCTAAAAGCGATGGAATACTGCGTGATCTAGACAGTTCGCGTGTTCACAGACGATATAAATCATGTATGATAAAGGGGATGAGGGGAGGGGCTAACTCTGCGAACTTTCAAGTCCACAACAAAGTTTAAAAGCCGGTGCCCAAACACTCCTTATAAAATGTTATGAATTATGTACGCAATTACGGTTTATGTCAATAACCCCGAAACAAAACATTCGTCGAGCGAATCTCTTTGTCCGGCTCTACAGTGAGTGACGTCTAGGACTGACCGCGGTTACTGTCTGGTCCTTTCCTGTATCTCCGCGGCCGTCCCGGCTCGTGGTCTTGTTGCATTTAAGAAAAAATTACATACGTTGTACAAATAAAGGTTATTTAAATGATTGTCTCCAAAAGCCTTGGCTTGTAGAGGAGACAACAGTTCATATTTTAAGGTGTATTTACAATTTTAAGACAACTACATTTAATTCTTATACATAATAAACAACTTAAGTTATACAAATACATAGGGAATAATTAAACAACAAATTATGAGACAGGCACAATATTCAAAAATTAAAATTAATTTAATTTCATGATTTCCTTTAAATTAAAATTAATTTCTTATGCTTTTGTCGACCCGTTTGTGGACTCAGCATTCCACCCAAATTATGCTGCTGCCATGTTCTGAATCGAACTCAACTGCAGTGCGTTGGCTTCGACCGGCTGAACTGATGGTCAAGTGGACGAGGCAGACGACAGCGTCTCGATGTCAATGACTTCTGTGGTCACAGGTGTCATTACTGACGACTCGGGAGATGGTGCAGAATCCGTCAAAACTTGAAATCGCCTCGGGTGGTCAAACTTAGTTTTGTAGTTATAATACTTATAACTTGTTACGTTGAATAACTCAATATTGCATCATTCAACACTGCCAGCAACAACGCTGCATTATCGCGCATACTAATTCTCCATGTGTCCGGTGTTCGAAACTGTGTCCAGAAATATTTTATTGCGCTTTTTTTTATTTAACTATAAAAAGTGTTTCTAGAAAAATAACACAACATTGTAAAATTAACTATACATTCATCGGTTCGCTCAGAATGTAAAAAGTACATAACTGCTGGAATGAATATTGCTATTAGTTTGATTTTTTTTTATAGTTTTATTTAATAAAAGATTTACGTTCCTAAAGTCAAATATTTAACTTAAACCACCACGATATGTATTTTATATATATATATATATATATATATATTATATATATATATATATATATTATATATATATATATATTTCGATTTACTGTTGATATTTTGAATTTTCATTTTTTATTACCACCCTATTTTTAGAATTAAAAATGTAAACATAGGAACATTCAAAATTACTTCTGAACTTATGATTTAAGTTTAGCCTGAAGAAAATCAAACATTATATAAATACTGTGTAGTGTGTACACAAGTAATAATAATAAATTAATAATAGGTATAATAATATATTATGAGGTGTTTGATACTATTTTGAAATTATATATTTCTACCTCATCCGCGTTTTGTTTTTAAATCCTATTTAAATTTGTTTTTAGCCTTCAAAGGCTTTGTTAAATCTTTTAGTTAAATAACATTTTAAATTATAATATAAACAATTGGAAAAATGTTGTGATATTAATCAAAAAATATGGACGTTTCCGTCTTGAGTTTTAAGATTTTAAATAAATCTATTGTAGCTATTAGTTGTATAATATGATATTCTTTTCCTGTGATCTTTTCATGAATAGTTTGTAAACTTAAGTTCTGGTATATGAAATGCCTTAGATTATGCTAATATTGTTTTATAGTAGTAATTGAAGTTAGTTGAAATCGCAACGATTCCAATCATGGACACAATTTACGACCTCGGGAAAATCACGAAGAATAAATTTATGGCATTGTAATTCTTTTTATAATGTATTCTTCATTTTATGTAATTACATTGTAGTTGAATGTAAATCGTTTTTCCATAATGTTGTGACATTAATGGAATAAAAGAAAAAAAGATTAAAATAATTTAACATTTGGTTTTTATTATTATTTTCAGTACACATTTTTTGTACTGTTTATGACAATACATAGAGATAATAATATTATGCACATTTCAATACAAAGTATGAATGTTTAATTATTTATTTTTTAATAAAATGTTGTGATCTTTAGAGATGTATACTATGCACTGCTACTAAAATGACATTAATTCATAAAATGTAATACGTTGTTGATATTAATTATAAAAGTACTGAATATAAATAATAACTAATTTGAATAAACTGGTTGTAGCTTACATTAAAGCACTATATTGTTTTACTAAGAATTTACAAATTTTAACTTCATAATAAGTCCGAAATAAACTTTGTGTTTTCATAGTTTTTCACTGTCTATATTTATTCAGAGTAACTTCAGACAAATTGTGGAGGAAAGGAATGGTTTTATATACGACCATGTTTAAACAATTAAACTATTTCGATTAATCTTACAAGTTACAATTTAATAATAAACTAACAGGATCTTTCTCTGATAATATGTCAACGAAATCAATACATTTTAGTTCTGATTAATGAAACTAATATAAAGTTGTCTTCGCTTAAAATTAAATATACTTTCGAAATTGACATATTTTGAACACTAATTAAAAATAAAGTTTTTCAGCGCTTGCTGTAACGTTATATTATAATATATTTTTAAATATATTAATATATATTTTTAAATTTTACCATTTTAAAAACAAATTTCAAAAGTAATTATGATTCACACTAAATATATTATTATTTTTGAAAAATAACACTAATCTCTATAATAAATCACCCTATAATACATAACTAGATTTAATTTAATGTCCTATTTAAAATACAAGAAAATGTGGCATACCTATATTTGTTGATACTGATCGTGATTAAATGTTTAAAATGAACAATATTATGAATAATTATGTCGATGTAGGTACTTAATAGTGAGTTTATTAGCATAACGGAAATTAAATAAAGTCGTCATCAAAGTTAAAAAATCTTTACCGTAAAAAAATACTCACCCCAACGTAATTTTAGAAAATAAGATTTATCGTACAAAAAAATTACAAATCGAAATAAAAAAAAAAAAAAAAATAGAAAAAAGAAAACCAAATAAATAACTGCAGAAATAATAATTATAACACGGTCGTGTGACGGTATCTAAATGATTGTGTAATACACTAATACGATATCACCAAGTCCGTGTTTTGCATTAATTGCGTAGGTATGTGTATACACATACCTATAGATATTTGCTATTTAGTGTTTATACGTATACGTCTCATATATAACGAATATCAAATTCGATGGGAAACGCTAAAAATCTCACACTAAATTTATAAACACTTCTGTTTCATACGAACCCACGCTTTAGGTATCTATACGTACAAGTTTTATATCATATTTTACATTCTCGTCGTGTGCGCAGTGCGTATTTCTATTCCGGAGAAAGTAATTTTAGTACTTCGAGTCTGTTGTTTCTCTTTATAAATACTATTTACAGGCATTTCCCCGGGGGATACTTCAAAACGGCCGAATATTGCTACCGTTAATTGTTTCGCAGTCGGCTTTTGCGAAATAATACGGAATCACTGTATGAAAGCACCATTGATACTATTGTGCAGCCGAGACGTCCACGTGCAGTATACAGGAAACAATATGTTCGCTTTGTGTGCGTTACAATAATAAGAGAAGTGTCCATTTATTTTCACACCTTTATTGCTCACGACTTACACGATTTATAGTACTCAACGACTCGCATCTCCATTAGAAAGTCCCTTAAAAGGGTATGCGGTCGTTCCCCTGAGTCTGTACGCCGAGGCTTATTCATTTTGTTTTTCCTCATAAAAAAATGCACGGATGGTCAAGTCTTTTTTCCAAGAATCATCGTCGTCAATAGACGTGTTGATTAAGCGCGTGACCGGTACCGCCGAAACATCGACAAATATCATTCTCTCTCTCTATCTCTCTCACTCTCTCTCTCTATCTCTCTCACTCTCTCTCTCTCTCTCTCTCTGTGTCTCTTCTACTTTAGTCACACACAAAAGACGCGTGCTTCCGGAAAAAATTAATAACACTTTTTTCATCGGATGGTTGTTGAGTCTTTTGTTGAATATTGTTCGGATCCGAAAGAACCCAATCGAACTTTCAGTTGTATAGCACACACCCGCGACAGGAAATAATGAGCTTATGAACTTTTTGAACGAAAGTTTCAGTTTGTCCGGCTTCCAATTTCTCACTAAATTAAACAATGCGCAGAAATCATCTGTTCTATCCTCTTATCCATATACGTACCTATACGTCATCCAATTTATTCAAGATACTCTTATAATATACTATGCTCTTTAGGCTACTTCATCCCCAGAGACCATCATATACGGTATTGAAAATAATATTCCATTTGCAGATCCCCATTCACGAACAAACTACACGAATTAATTTTAAGATTAAAATAACAATTAATAATTAAATTAAAAAATAAATTATTAGGTGCATATTTTCTACCTTACTAAATACGTATATTATTATGCTACATTTTTTATTACCTGCGTTGCGAATCGTGATACCGAATAATAATTATTTCAAATGTACACAAACGTATTATACATAATATTATAATGCACAATTTATTATATTACACATTTATAACTGTATTACCTAGATAATTTCACCCAATTAGTTGTTATAAAAAATTTAAATAACCATAAAATCCAAACAGATGGTGCCAAATCTTTATTCCTGTTTCACCACTTAGTTTTAGAGAGAAAGAGTAGTCGGTAGTATACTATATATGTAGCCGTTGTGTTCTCCTTTGAAAAATCATCAACAATGTACAATAAAACAACATAGAAATCGAGTCAGTAGTTTCGGTGATTATTCAGGACCAATATACATATATGATGCGAGTGCACAATGTTTGTTCTCAGTACCCTCTGGCCAACCATACACTGATATATTTATGTAAACACGTTCCACATCTAACCACCAAAGGCCTTAACTTTAAAGTTTACCTAACTATTTGAATACTTAATGGTAATCAGTAATTAAACAAAAATCAGCTCTATACGCATTACCTATACGATTATTGAGAAACACGAAAACACATATTTTTATTTATTTATTTTTAGTTTATGATTTACTTAATGAATAGTTAGGTTAGGTTCGGTGTATCAAGTTTATACCTTAAGATTGTCGCTCTTAACAAATACATGTAGAGAGGATGTAGTACAGCAAAAACACAATTTTGAAAAACGAGAATGTCACTTTTAGTGCTTTTAATTATTGATCGCCGCGATATCCGTACACAACAGTAATCGATTTTCAGTTATTTCATAAAATCGTATACAGGAAGATTATAATATAATATACTTACTAGCAGCGTCGGTAAGCCACAGCCCGTAAGGATACCATTTCCAATAAATGTAGTAATCGGCCTCGACGATCCACGGATAGTTCTCAAAGGATATGGTAAACACAAACAGCAAATAGAACAAGTCGGATACAGCCAGAGCAGTCAGATACGTGCTGGTGGAGCTCTTCATCGGTTCTCTGGTAAGTACGACCACGGAAAGCATGTTACCCACCACGCCCACGGCCACAACAGCTGGCAGCAGTGCCTGTTGCGCCCAAAAGTGAACTGCTTTCCGGAAGTAACAGTACTTCTGGTCCTGAACAATTAGTGCCGCGCAATTATCCATGGTCATAGGGATCTGCGAAAAAAAAAATAATACCATACAATACTATAACTACTATGTGAACATCGAGAACGAAATTATTGAAGTCCTGCAGGAATCGTCAATTATATTATAATTCAAAGAAAAATGTTTTTATAGAACGGAATTTTATTATAATATGCCTATTGTCACACGGCGTCACAGATAGGCAATTAAGGGGCATGTGTTCATTTTTCCAGTATTATTATTATTATACTCAATGTTTTAATAAACTGTTTGATTAGATCATAGTATAGTATCGTTTACTGAATAAAACAGTGAATGTTATATAGGCAACAGATGCTGTGTTTTATGATCGACACGCATTCTATCAGTTTAAATAGAAATCCTGGAATCGTCAATATTAATAGAAGGCATGACCGGCGATTGATGACAGTAACAACAATATTGACAGGTATTCCATTAATAATGTTGTTTGATTTTAGCTTAGTGCTTTAATTACATTTTCTTTTTTCATATAATATTAAGTACTATAGGTACATTGTATCGTTTTACAGTACAATTTTATTTTCAAAAAACCATTGTTTATCCTCCTGAAGCTT
The DNA here is from genome assembly GCF_005508785.2 of Acyrthosiphon pisum. Taxonomy (NCBI): domain Eukaryota; kingdom Metazoa; phylum Arthropoda; class Insecta; order Hemiptera; family Aphididae; genus Acyrthosiphon; species Acyrthosiphon pisum. The sequence continues at coordinate 1,465,120 of NC_042495.1, read as the reverse complement.
AATAGCTTATCGTGTAGGTATTATTATAAGTTTTGTGTACAGAAAGCTATACACAACAATTCATATTATACCAGATGAAATATTCTCTAGTAGATGGTACAGTATTTAAGTACTTAAAACGTTTACAAATATACAAAAAATAATACATTTTGTATGGCTTTATTTCCTAGTAAATGTTATAAACTATTATATCATCAATTTCCATAATAGATCCGCACGTACACAAGCCTACTTATCCTTCATATCCTCATATAATGTTTTGTCTCGTATGAAATCTTTTAGACATAAATTTGTTGGTACTTACCACTTCCAGGTACTCGAATAGCCTTTACGATACGCAGAAGGAATATGGATACTATGACAATAGGTATTTTACGTACCGGAAACAGGGTCTTTAGGATTCTTTAGCTAAAACTTGTTTCGGTGTTAAAGGGTTAGAGATAAAAAAGACGAGATCCAAAATGTATGTGTTCTTGTCAAAGAGTATAAACTTAAAATTGCATGCCACTTTTGTAACCATTACATATACTTTAAATGAATTGTCGTCCGTCGAGCATCTGACAGAATTTCAATCTATTTTTCTTTATTTGGTCTTCGAATTCGATGTATTATCTGATATACTAAGCCTAGCGTCATTTTCTAGGATAAAAGCCTATAGGCATATGCATTTTAATATATACGTAAAATATGGAAAATGTAACATATTACATAAATCTTCATTGCTTATCGATTTTATTAAAGTTTAATTTTCACAATACAAATGTTTTCATATGAGCACGGTAAATACAATATAATATAATAGGAATACCTATTATATAAAACAATTTATACGTATTTTATTTTGAACTTACTACAATAAAGTATATTTTTATAGTATTATTGAATGAATATTTGAGCAGTATTGCAATATTATAACTTGAATTGTATAATAATATAGATAGGTACTATTGTTTTTTTTGTTGATATATTGCGCAGGTGTTCGAACCAGAATACGCCGCGTCTGTTAATCGTTTATCAATCGCGTACCACTCGGACTTATAGGATATTCACGCATTTAATTATAGTCGGGGTTCGAAATCACGGGTACTCGTCAATGCTTTAGAGCATACGATTATTTGGGTCGTAGTTGGCGCAATAATACACCCCAATACCAATTCTGACCGACGAACCAGCAGTATACACACCTTTCAAAGTGTTTGGCCATTAACAAAGTGTAAATTTGATTCTAGGATTTCAAGTGATCGAGTAAATTAATTTGCATCGCGATAGGCGTCTATGGTTATTATTATTTTTAATTGAATGCTACGTTATCCACGCGACTATAATTGAGAAACCTCGAGATTAATGTGGATCGACATTGTTTAAACCAGAAATAACTGAGAATCTCGGTATATAATCATGTTTCAGTGTCTTTATAATATTGTTCAGTAAATAATAATAATATCCAACACACACGTGTAGACAAATTTAATTTGGGCCAAGGATAACGTTTAGTATTTTTACTCTGTTCAAATTATCATGCAAATGTAATTTTTATTATTCCACACAATGCGAATTATTCTATGATCATAACGTATTATAAACCGTAAATATTGCTAAATAAATAAGTAATAATTAAAAAAAGGTGGGTAAGTGGATGTTGGTCTGCTGTGCAGTAGGTTACAAGTGGGTCACTGTATAATGGATAGTATTAAATTTGAATTCAATGATATAATATCACTGTATAAGAAAAACGATTCTGAGCGGACACGGTATGTCAGTCCAGGTATAAGATATATTATATACTTATCTATGGTATTAAAAAAAAATTGACCAATAATAGGTATCTATAATAAGTTCCAAATTAATCATATCACAATATCCATTAGGTACTATTATAACGCGTTATACATCAACAACAAACCGTGATACTATCATAGATACATATAATAGTATACTTTAGAAGTTTCCTAGCTAAGTACCCACGAATAATATTATACTATCACAAAAAAATAACAAAAATAGTTATTCTAGGTTTTTTAATTTACAATTTCGTCCACATTTGAACTTAAAATTACTATAAAAATAAACTGTGCTAATGTATTTTTTAGATTTTTTGGTAACAGAATTAACTACTTACGTGAAATCTTGTTTTAAATTTTCAATTCTTAGATATAAAAGTTGAACATTTTATAAATGTTTAACTACAAAATAATTATTCAATTTTAAATTTGATAAATTTTGTCGAAATTCGATCTTTAAATGCTTATAAAAAAAAATTGTGCCTATGTATTTTTAATATTTTTCAACTACTATTTGAACAATATATCAGGAGCCTTGTATTAAAATTTTTACACTTTTTGGCCCAACAGATAAAACTTAATTGATATTTATAGAAAAAAAAAACTAAAAAAATTGAAAACTGACCATGTCCGTAAACAGCTCAAAAAGAGTCAAATTATTTTCAAAATTTTATCGTATATATAAAATTCTAATAAAAACACTCAGTGAAATTTTTAAGTATCTACAGTCATTCGTTTTTTAATTACAATAAAATAAGAAAATCGTCACATGAGAAATCGAGCGAATATCAAATGTTGTAAAAATATGAATTTCAAACGCTCATAAAAATGTAATTTAACTTTCTTGTAGACATTTTTTTTCTGATAAAGGTAGACAATATTATGTGGAATCTTGTAATACATTTTCAAATCTTAGATATAAAAAGAAAAATTTTTACGAATTCTTAACTCAAAATAATTTGCTAATTTTCGTGATTTTTACATATTTTGTCAATTTTTGAACTTTAAATGCTAATAAAAAAAAATGTGACTAAGGATTTTTAATTTTATTCATCCACCTTTGAAACGATATAATAGGAACCTTCTATTACATTTTCAAGCTTTTTTAACCAACAAATAAAATTTTAATGATATTTATAGAAAAAAAAATAAAAAAAATGGAAACTACAAATGTCCGTAAACAGCTCAAAATAAGTCAAAATATTTGGAAAATGTTATGGTGTATAGAAAATGCTAATATAAACACTCAGTCAAGATTTTATGTACCTTCCGTCATTTGTTTTAGATTTGCACTAAAAACCAAAATCGATTTTCTCGAAAACAGATTTTGCGTAAAAATTCCCGTTTTTCCTAAATTTTTCTTTTGTTTTTCACGTCGCTTTTGAAAACTACTGGGAAATTTTTACTTTTGACCCCCCAAAGTACCAACTAGATTCACTTTCCTATCAGAAAATATACTGTTGAAGAAAATCCAAGCATTTTTACTGTCCTAAAAGGTGATGACAGACACAAAAAAAAAATAAAAAAAAAACACACATCATTGTAAAATTAATACATTCATCGTTCCATTCAGAATCTAAAAATAAAATAAAATTCTACATTTATTACTATATGACATATTGTATTTTATATTATTGAATATCAGATAGTGTATTTTCATGAAAAAATTCATAATTTCATAACGTATAACCTACAACAAAATATATGAAACTATTATGTATATATACATGTTTTCGATAACAAAACATGAGCATTTTGAACGAGGGAGTTATATCTTGTTTTAATATTAACGAACCCCAATCAATGTAAATGTAAAACATATAACTAAATCTTGGAACATATTTAGTTAATGAGATTATATGACTCCAGGATAAAAAAAAACCATGGTAGAATATTTATTATTTAAATATAAACAGATAATCCGTGGTTGAGAACGTGCTCTCGTATGGTTATAATACGTATAGCTTCAGTTATAAATAAATATCAAATAAATATTATTATAATATTATGTTTTATTCAATAATACTTATATAATTTACATTTTACTTAAAATGTTCATCGTGTTTCAGACGATATAATATTCGAATACACCAACTCTTCCAACTGTGTATAATGCAGTGTATCATTAATTAAATGGCTGTTTCCCGTTAAATATAATAATTTAATCACTGTTCAAAAATTGATTATACAAAATATATTATATAATCTGCTAGTTCGAGAATATATTTTATAGGGTGAGCACAGAACGTTTCAAAATGAGATTGATATCAATTGAGATTTCGAGTCTTCGAAAACCTAATATAATAGGATTAAATTAACGCCACCCGTCAGTGATAACAAGTTTGGAGTATAAACTTTTAATGTGAGTAATTTTATAATAATATAAAATGAAATAGAATAATACAAACACTATATGAAACTGCCAAACTGCTGTTTTTTATAATATTTATAATTTGTTTTCATTAGTGAACATGGTCAAAAAAGTTAAGCAAAGATATGCCAAAAGAAAATGTTGAATAGGTGGATTTTTTAATACCTACCTACTTGCCCGCTAAAATAATCAACGATGTTCTTTTATAAACTAAAATTTGATGAATTGAATCTATCATCATAATACCTTCGATCACTATTATTCCGGCGACCTAATATTTTTAAATTGTTTTAATGTTAATAAAGAATTTTGTAAGTTAATTGGTATAATTATAAAACGTATATAGTTAATCGTATATTATTATTAATGTATAATACTAGTTTTTATTTTAAGGGGTAATAGTTTATTAATTAAAAACCGTTAATAATATTATTTTATAATATTAAGTTTTAAAAGTTAAAACAAAAACCAACGTGAAGGTAATGTATAAACGCGGAACATATTTACATTTTATGTAATAATTAATAAGTATAATAATTCATCGGTAGGTATACATAATATATACCTATTAAAAATTAAATAATGATCTTCTCGGTGTTTAAGATGAATACCTACTATCATTTTGCTTACTTAGTTTTACAATTTCACACAGTAACTTCTAGAGTTACAAAAGTTTACACAAGGAAAACTCATTTTAAGCTTTTGTTAATGCATATTGCTACTATATGTACTCGAAAAGTTGTCTTTATTGACATAGTATGTAATGGTTTTTGTTGGTAATCTTAGCTTAGAATCTAATATTGATAAAACAGAATAAATGAAAATATTTTATGAAATTCAATAGGTAGCTATGATAATAATATACGGAATAGGAAACAATTCACAGTTTAATTTCGGTTCAGAATGAACAAATATTATCCACTGCAGATCCATTACCTAAATATTGATACTTAATGTATCATATTAATATATTATTATAATATAATACTATGTGCTTATATTAAACGAGGCCACCCAGTGGCGTACCCAGGGGGGGGGCTTAGAGGGCTTCAGCCCCCCCCATTGGCCGTGTTATGGAATACATTTTATATTATAAAATACAAAGTACCAACCATTATATTCCTAAAAACAGTGTTGAATACAACGTTGAACGTATTATCTTAAGTAACAACGACCTATTATAAGCAATAATCGTATAACATATTTTTTATAATAAATCAGTCCCTACTTCCTACTAATTAAATATATCACTAATATATTATGTATGTGTTATAAAAAGTATATAATAATGAAATATTACAATTAACTGCTATAAGACTTTATTGAAAATTGTTTGTTAAGATGATGTTAAATTTTGATTTATTTTGTTTAGCCCCCCCCATTCGAAAATCCTGGGTACGCCACTGAGGCCACCGATGTTATCAATAAGAAAACCGTTGTATAATACTGGCCTTTAATTGGTGAATATTTCCTGAACGTCAGTATTAAAAAAAAACGTTTTATAGGTACTTTGCTCCGTTGTATACAACACGAATCGTAACAATTACAATGTTATACTACACGTTTTGTTTAAAAATGTTTTGATTATGGTAATGTACCATGACCACAGCATTGTAACTAATTATCTTTTAATAATATTACTATTCAGACATTTTGAATGTGCAATGTGAAGATGATTGGATGTTAGATTTCGTAAAAATGGTTAGTTTTTTGATTTCATAATTATGTGACTTGAGACATAAATAATTAATATTTTACTGTTATTATTTAACAAGTTTTGTATTTAATACTTTAATAATATTGTAATACTATACCTACTCTATATTATAAGTGGATAAATAGTAATAGATAATATTTTGTATTTTCGTAATCAACTTATTTTTATACCCAATATTAACGGCAATGGCTTGAAAATGTCAATACATTTTATGACTTTTTAGTTTTTTGACGACATATAAACAGCAAAAACAGTTAAATTTTATAATAATTTCAACTAACAAAAAAGTTGTTGAATGTTCAACTTCAGAAATATAGTGTTTCAATGTGTGGCTTCTAATGTATTTGTTAAATATGTAATTATTTATTTTTAGTTACGTTTATTTTCTTATTTTTATTTTGTTCTTGCGAATAGTAAATTTGAAGTTAATTATACCAACCAACCCAATTCTATGGCTTGAATACCATAACATTATATCATTCTGATATTTTCTGTTTTGCACGTCATGTAAAACTATACCGTGTAAATAAACTTAATCTATGAGAAAATACAAAACAGACCAAAAGCCGATTTATTCAAAAGTATAATGACTTACGCACGACTTAGCATTGAAATGCATATAGGAAAAATTGATTGAAAAAATTTACATATTTTTCCAGTGGAAGGAACACGACTATTTTGGTTTTGGATATTGGAATGTTGTTATATTATAGAAACAAGAATCAAGATAGCAGTATATGACCATGACAAAAACGATTGGTTGGTGATATACTCGTTAATTTTGTTCAATGCAATTTATTTTTACTATGTAACAATAAACTTTTTTATTGAATATTGTATGAAACATACTGTGACTTTAATAATCATTACGTCTATTTGTCAACATTTTATATTAATCTAAAAACATTTTTAAACGATTACAAAAAAAAAAATAAAAATAAATGATTAAGCACTGTATTACACTGTCAAGAGTTAATCGTGAGATTGTTATATTTATGATGTAGCATGTATGATAAAACCAAATGTAGACAAAAAAATATCAATTAAAAAATATTCACATTGTTGTTGAACTATTAAATAGTTTTTCCATTGTAAGTAATTTATGACGTGAATACATTTATATGTTATTTAGAATTATTAGTGTACTTTACCTCACAATTGTTTGTTATATTAATTAAAGTTTATTCTGTTCACAATTCATATCTACTCGTGTATTCTGAGACGATGTTTTTGAAAATGGTATTTACATATTTTGATTTTATAAACTACTAAACTAGGTATACGTTTGTTTTTAGCCTCTAAGTATATTGTATGAATTATGCATACAATAATAATTATATTTATTTTTATTCACGAGTTTTATGTACAAAAAAGTTTTATGTCCTGTTTTGAATTAATATAGGTAGATATTTAGGTCTATTCATAAGTAAATAGGCATGCTATTAATAAAAAAAAAAGAAGATTTTCGTGAAGTTTGACAAAGCATTAAACGACGAATACGGAATAACTGCATTTTAATGATATTGTTAAACGATATTGAATGCGCTATTAATTTTAAAACATTTCAATCGTCAAATGTCAAATAATTCCACAGAAAATCAATTTTCAATAATATTGTAGTTGTACTTTACGCATTAACCTGATTTGCCACTCTATGACAACTATTTTTATTCATAAGTTAAAAAAAGAATATTTTGACGGCATTTCAATAAATCAAACAAATATTTCAAAGGGAGCTCAAAGCTATTATTTAACAAAACATAGTTACAAAAGTAGCATATAAATATAGGTTGACCGTAAAAACCAATTAATAAATACAATAACTAATGAGATATTTGTATGAAACTGTAAATAATAATAATAATGCTTCAATACGTGTTTTTAAAATTTGTATGTTATTCATTCAATGATAATTGCAATACTTTGAAAATACACTATATTTTGCATAAGTATTGAAACTATATTATAACATACATTTTGATTACTAAAAACTAATAATACTGTGCAATTCAATTATATTTCTCGATCGGAAATTTAAATCTGCATGAAATAACAATACGAGTACACTGCTTTCGGATTGTGGAACTAAAAAATTTAACTACACTTATTTTTGCATTTATATAATATTAGACGCTTACTACTTACAAACAAACACACGCATAATATGCATTTTATACACTTACATTTCAGTACCTGATTTAGGTACCTACGCCACGAAATATGCCAAATAAAATTTGTATTACAAACATTTTAAATACGTTTTTATTTGATTTCACTAAAGTAGGAAATACCATCAAATCCAAATATTATAAAGCTCCGAATACTTTTTTTTTATAATTTCATGTCAGGCTGCTGCACTAACAAATCACAAGATTTGCTTAACAATTTTTTAAGAATGTGATTTAAAAGAGTTGCTTTTTATTTTTAGTTTGACAAAGCATAAATATTATTTTAAAGTGGTTAAGGAAACCGTTTACAGGTTGAATAATAATACTAGAATATGTTTAAACTAAGTCAGGACCTAATAAATAGTCTTTCAAAAAATTAACCTTATTTTGTAGTAGAATAATGAACGTTATAAAATATACGGATCAACTGTAGTATATGAACAAGTAAATAGTATACATTATATAGATCAAAGTTTAAACTTGTAAAAGTTCAAAAATAATGATAGAGTAACTTATATAGTAGGTAGGTACCTATCAAGATTTTTAAAAACGTTTTTCTTTGTTGTATACAGCCATTAATAAGCGGCAAGACAAAATAATGACTATCTACCTATTCCTTTGTTTTCGCTTATTTTTCAGTGTTAATATTTATTTATTTTCGAAAATATTTATACTTTGACCATTTATTAAAAAAAAAATGTTGAACAATATATTACAAATTCAATTGAAATATGGTATTTGGGGTGTACATCACATTCGTTCTCAGTGATAATTTGTTAGCAAATTCATTCACATTTTTTTAGGAGGTAAAATCTAGGAAAAAAAAACACTGGATATTATTTTTAATTTTATTGATTTTAAATTCATGAAACATTATTTCCTTGATTAATAACTATTAAAAACCATCATCAAGAAAAATAATGATCAATATTTTTAAAAAAATAAGGAAAAATAATAACAGTGTATTTATTTATACAAAAATAAACATTTTTATTTTAATGGTTTGTACTCAAGTAGTCAACAAATATCGATTGCAAAACTTAACCAATGTCGCCTTATGCTTTTAATATTTTGCTTCGATTGCTTAGTCGTATTTCGTTCACAAAATCCCTTCAGTCATTATACGCACAGTATAATACAATCGTCGAAAAGTGTAGTATGTATAATTATATTTTTTCATTATTTGAGTGTTTGGGTCGATTATTTTATTAGGGTTCAGTCAGGTTGAAATTAGATTTTTAGAATTTTTAATTTACCAATTTTTACTACTAACGAGTAATTTGGTTTCGTAACGGAACCGAACTATAGAGTGAGCGAGTTACAAACATGAATAATCATTAGCCTACTGAAATCCAATAATCTAATCATGTGACGACCTACCGCAAAGCGATAGGTACTTTAAAAAAAAATAAAAATTATTAGTACGAATATTTTGTGTCAATATGTTTTAAATGAAATAAAAGTGTTAAATATATTATAGATACGCTGCTTAGCATATTAGCATACATGTATTTCATTATTCTTATGCATTTTATTTAATTGGTGATTAAAAATCAACGAAAAATACCAGTTCAAGTTACCTTTGCTCTATATGTCCAGTGAATTGTTCCAAAACTATACAATAATTAGGTACCATAAATATTTCAGTACGAAACGAAACCATATATTTTGGAAAAACCGGACACCTGGATACATCACCTTCGAACGAAGAGAAAAAATGGCTAAAATCAGACTGCATATATTTGTCATTGTCTTCTCAAGTCCGAATTCAATCTCAGAACTAAACTATTAAGGTGTAAACAGACTAGTTTGATCATATAGTAGGTTGTATTCGGGGTCCTGACAAAACACCCAATTTAAACTTTCCAAGATATCACTAGGTACCATATAACTAACATAAATTACACAATGATCTAGAAATTAAGAGAGTTATAATGACCTCGAAAAACTTGATGACAAAGTTTACATTGCAAATTAATCACAAACACTAACTCTTTAATAAAAAAAAGCCCTTTCTTTCTATTCCTGATAGCCCTCTTTGCCGGCTAAAACGCAATCGGATTATTCAATCGTGATTTACTAAATTAATAAAATATATGCAATTAAATATTTAAATGAGTTATTACTTACTACCAATGGATAACTTCCTTTTTACGTCACTCACGACTTTTACAATTATTTATCATAGGCTTAAACCAGATACCCAATATACCTAAATCATGTATATACATGATATTAATATATTATGCATTGGGGTTTAATATTTTGAAGCACATTAGTTAAGTCTCAACGAATATGATATGAAATAATAATTATACTTAAAACAGATTTTTTATTCAACTGTAAGGTAGTAAAATATATAGTTAACAATATACATATTATAACTGTACCTGAAAATTGTATACTTCTGTTCTTGTCATTGTAAATTAATAATCCAGTAAAATGTTTTAAAAAAATTATGATATATTGGAGATAATATAATCGTTTAAAGTTCAACATATTTGTGTACCAGAAAATAATATGATTTGTAGTATATGTCCATAATATTATTATATTATAATAATTGAACGTCTAGAAAAAAATACTTTTAGCTATGTTATTTGTATATTTTTGAAATTAAATTTGAAATTGCTTTGTCCGACCGTTTTTGTAAAACAACACGCAAAAAGTTTTGTCGAAAAGTGAGTGCACTAAATGAGTAGAGGTATATAGTAACAGGTGTGAAAACATACTAACATGGATGAGGTTAGTTACTGTTTTAAATTGTATAATAGTTACTAGCAGAGAGTATGGACATAAATGAACAGTTCTAAGCTCATCATAATGTATGTATTTTATGTGTGTACATATTATTATATAGTATACAATGAGCACATAATAATTCATGTTTTTAAGTTGTGAATTGTTTTAAATAACTCGACAGCAACAAAAAAATCAAAATAATAACAAATCAGACCACACGGTAAGCTTAAAATTCAGCGTGTTTTCTTTAAATTTACTTTTCGTACCTATTTTAATTATTTACGGTAAATTATTCTGCCGATTCAATAAAATATGGTTTTTTTTTTCACTATTTATTTAGGATGTAATTCGTGCATAAATTTAAATCATGTATAAATATTTACCAATCAGATAGCTTAAACTGATTATAACTTTTATTCTTATATTTATGTAAACACATACCTATATTGATTTCATATGAGTCACATAAAGTATTGCTTCATAAACGTAATTACGAGAAGTGTTCATTAAAACGCAATGAAGTGTAAAGTTTTTTTTTTTATAAGCTAACGTTGCTTTTTTGAATTCAAAACTAATTGTTAATGTTTACATTGTTTAGTAAGATTTATTTCTAATAATACGTACCTACCTACAATTGTATTAGTTAAAATCTCAATGTTGAATACAATTTATTAGTAGATAGATACGTAGGTATTATTTGTTTGAAGTAAAAGTCACTTTTGATGTATCATGAAAGGAAAATAAGTAATGTTTTGTGTTTTTTGGTGATAAAAACCTTTTGGACTTCACCGATGACAAATTGCTTAACCTTAGAACGTTCTTCTAAAACGTGTTCTTTTTTTGCTGCCTTATTTTTTGTAGATAGCACGAATGTTAGCAAGGGTTTCAAAACTGTTTGAAAGAGGTAAGTTTGAAAAGGTTTCCTCAATTTTTTTTTTACATTAAAACGCATTTTAATTCCCGAAGAGTGAAGTTCAGTAAATTGGATGTGTGCGCGCTATGGCAATACTAAATAAAATATAATTTTTTATTAAAAAGTTTATATTTAATTTACTGTCTTATTAAATACTTAAAGACGTGATTGTAGTGATAAAAAAAGTATTCCGTATTCAATAGTATAATAATAATTAATAAAACTTTATTGTGTATACATAATATAGGTATACATAATGGTTTATTGCAATAAATGGCGAGGAAATAACGTAAACATTAGTATTGGTAAGCGTCAACAAATCTTATGGTACATTATTTTACGATTGATGATATCAATTTAAAACAATCAGAGGCGTACACACGGGGGGGGGGGGGGTCGGGATCAATCCCCCCCAGAACCAAAAAAAAAATTGTGATATTATTGATGAATTTCTTATTATTAATCATCCGTGTAATAATTTGACTATTGAGTATAACACTATACTTTACCAACAACGAAAAAAGATTTCATAACGAAATTATGGGTGCCGTATATCAATCAAAATAGACATTTGATCGTACACAGTCAGTTAGTTGCGTGCGGACATCAATACATCTTAATACGACCAAAAACGTACCCTTTCCTTTTCGGCCGATTCACTTTTCGACCAAAAAAAGTTTAATATAATACACAATGATTTTTTTAAGTTGGTTTCAAATAACTACTTTAAAAAGTAGTGCACCAGCAACCTAACCTAAACAGTGCTAACAAAAGTGAGTAAAAAAAATGAATTATGACAGGAATTGTAATTATTATCATAGTTTTCTATATTTTATTGACAACAAAAATTATTTTTATAAATATTACGTATTCATTTATACATTTTAGTATTTTATACAACTTATATATTTTTTAATATTTCTTTATAAGTATAACATAAAGACTTATATGTAATTATTATTATTATTTATTTGTAACCTACTGCTATATATTTAAAAATAACTAACAAAAATAATTTTTTCTACATAAAGGCAGGAACCTGTTGGGTGTTTCGGTTCCGGTTCCGGTTCTGGTTATTAAATTAATTTGTTTAATGGTTCCGATTTTGTTTCGGTTTTCTAAAAAAATATTAGGGTTCTAGAACCGGTTAATACCGGTTTTGAAAAATACCGGTTAATTTCGATTAATTTTGATTTCTGATTATTAAAGATTTATTAAAAAAATAGTCTGAAATAATTTATTTATTCATGTTTAAATTGTAATTATTTCATGAAAATAGAAGTTATTATGAAAAGTTAGAAAAACATTAAAACATTAAAACACAATACCAACATCTCCATTGCTGACTGCCGCCGACTCGGCGCACGTCGACAATGTCATATAAAATGGATTTTCTTATCTACTACCTATTTTAGATTCTGAGCGGAGCGAGGAAGCTATTGTTTTTATAATGGTGTTTATTTTTTTTTTATATATCCTGTTCCTGTATACAAAATTTCTTCCAGAAGGAGTGCTTCGATTTCAACATATAGTACCTTATCTTTTAGCAAATTGGATCAAGATGGTACTTTAGAGAGGTTATTTTCTGATTTTCTCAATAGTTATTTAATGCCTCGGGAAAAACCACCGAAAAATTACGAAAAAACGCTAAAAATGGGATTTTAATTTCTAACGCTTTGTTTATCACCATAGAAACGAATAAAAAATTATAATATTAATTCAACTTACATGATAAAATAATTAAAAACAATATAAAATATCCAGAGTGACAAACCGTCCTCGCTCAAAATCATTTTTCTTATACAATGATATTTTATCATTGAATTCAAGTCTAATACAACCCATTATACAATGACCTCCTTGTAACCTTTGATTGTTAGGAAAATGGGTAGTTTTAAAGAGAAGGTTTTAGTGTTGGTTATTTTTTTTGAACAACCCCCCCCCCCCAGACCAAATTTGAATGTACGCCACTGAAAACAATAATAACGTAGGTACATAAAAACTTTTTAAATGTAAAAATTAAATTTACTCTTATAGTATTATAATAAATAAAAAAATATATGATCAAGACTTTAAGAACTTATTTATCTAGTAGAACTCTAAGTGCCTAAGTGCGATTTTAAAACTTTATTTCCATAAAATATTATACAGCTTAGTTAAATACTGTGTTATTGACTTAAAGTGTTTAAACTATATAACATTTTTACATTTTATTTACTTATAAAAGTTAAAGAAGATTATATGAGTTACTTAATTGAATACTTTAATGATTCACTTTCAGTACATATTTTTAATTGTATTTTAGTGACGAAAGTTATTCTTTAATCTTTTTAACACTTAATTGAGCAGTCGGCAGTTCGGCACTTTTAAATATTGTATGGGTACCGATGTCTTACTGTAACGTAGGTATGCACTATACATTAAACACATGTTTTTACCAATTACTTAGATCTGTTTTTAATTTTTAAATTATATTTGAGAAAATACTAAATAAGTACTAAATAACACGAACTCCTAGACCCTTAGATCATATACTATTATAGCATAATATGATCTGAGCAAGAAACCCTCAATATGATTATAGTAATTATCACAATTAACAAAACCTTGACGATACATTTTGTGTTGTTGTTGATCTATTTTATAGTTTCGTTCAAAATTGAATGACGTAAACTATTTATAAATATATAATAATTATTCGGTTATACATATATGATTTATTGTTTTTAAATTTTATAATAACTAACTTCAAAATTTAATTAGTTTTATATTTATCTGAAGGGTAGGTACATAATTTAGGAATCGTTTATTATCAATTACGTGTACTATTTATTATCGTTTAACTGTAATTGCAATTGTGTAATTATGTCACGGTAATGTGCGTTATCATCAAGCTAGAACCAAATTGCCCGCCTAATTATAATTTCCATGATAGCGCTGTGTTGTTCTGTACTGAAAAAATTTAATTATTTCACAAACAATTCTAAATCAATTATAAATAGTTTGTACTTCAAATTAAAAAATAATATTTTTTAGAATATAATTTAAATGTAATAAATTATTCAAATGGACTGATAATTGCAAAAATACAACCTGACTTGAAATGAAACATTTTATATGTTTCGAAAATTTGTTATAGGTAATTGTCTAATTATTTATTTTTTTAAACTTAATAGTTAATGGCTTATTATATAATATGATTAAATAATTTATTGAATTAAGTTCTGAATACTGACAGTAACATAATATTACCTATGTACTTATTAATAAAAAAACGAATTATATTTGAATCTATTATATTTAGTAAAATCATAAAAATAATAATATTATACATTATATTTTTAGTACATTTTATGAATATATATTTAATTTTTGGTCATTATATATCATTATTTAATTTAGGTATAATTGTTATACATGTTTCAAAAAAAAAAATTGGAAAAATCGCGTGGTAGCTAAACTGCAATTGTTCCTTAATTTATAGTAGATACTTATTTTGATATTAAAAGTCGATAAATAGCATATCTACAAACACTTTAAACTATTGTTTAAACTGTTTAACGTGGTACAAAGCTATAAAATTACTATCTATATGCCTGCCGTTATTTGTAATAAATGCCAAATGATCCGATAAGTAAAAGTAATAGTTATGCAAAATAGTACAATAACTTAATATAAAGTTACCAATCGTATTGTTTACAGGTAGTATGCACGTAGTATAGATAAGTAATGTGAATTCAATTCTACTTGAACGGCAAACGACTCGAAAGCATTTGGAAAATCTATATAGTCAAATTACTTGTTCACTGAAAACGTTTAATAGAGTGATCGTTTTATAAATATTATGACACAAAATATTTGTGCTATGAACTATAACGGTTTGATAATAAAACTGATAGGTAGTAAATATCAATGGATTTAAAAAAAAACTGCATAAATACGTTATTTAAAATTAAAGATAACCGTATAAATATGCACCTTTTATATATTTTTTGCTCCTAAGATAAATCTGAAAGCTAAGAAAGACATTTCGATAAAATATATCTTGAAACATAAAATGGCTAATGGCTGTGCAGTGAACATTTTGAAAACATTTACGATTTTCGATACAGTATATTAGGTCGGTATGTAAATTAATGGTTTTTAATTTCAAAAATATTTTAGTTTTAATTTTTTTCTGAATAGATTAAATTGTTTATTAGTATTACGTGACCTTTTTAGGTTAGCATTTATTTTATTATACATGTGTGCATGGCGTATGTATGACAACTAACAAGATATATTAAATAATTTAAATAACAGAATGAAGCTTTAAAGGTACAAAAATATCTACTTGCCGCTGTTATGTTAAATAAATGTACGAGAATGTCAATAACGGGGACCCCATTGTCGCGAATAGAAGATGAAAAATTACATACTTTAAAATACCATAAGACAAATGTTCATAATTGAATGTCTATTTGTTTAAACATTTTGCGCTTTTATTGAAGACAAAGACGAATTCTCAACCATAATGTATGGCACGTGTTAGTATTAAAGTTGAAATATTTAAACATAATACAATATATTAGGTACGTCACGGAGCTTACGACTGTACATTTTTTAAGTAAAAAAGCAATGTTTATTACTTCTTAATATAATAAAATATAAAGTTTATAATAATATTATGATGTATAATATTATGTTTGATACGACCAAAAATGTGTCAGTAATAACGTGCCAACGTTGAAGTATAATATAATTTTTGATACCTAACCTACACGAATCCCGCCAGCTATCGCGACCACTAATTCGATTTTATATTTTAACGTTCAGTGAGTATCGGGTGATAAATTTAATGAAATATTTTTAGAATGTTAGTAATAATAATAAATTATGAACGTAGGTAGAATACCTAATGCATAGGTACAATACGTGTAAATATATTGTATACTGTACATATCTATAAAACAGTATAGTTAAAGTGTGAAATTTTTACACCAATTTTTGTTTATTGAAAACAATAACTTATATGTACTCATCGTAGAAGAAAGAAAATACGCCGTAGTTAAACGTGTTGTGTTAAATATGTAAAACTTTAGTAGTTCTGCTCAGCGTGAAAAATCCATTAATTAAATAAAAAAATATATCGAGTATCAGTTTGTATTTATATATTTTATTATTTAATTATTCGTTGCAAGGCTTGAATGAACAAAAAATGTCAGACGGTGATACATTTATCACAATCCTGATAAATATAAACTAAACAAAATCATACTACTGAGACTAAAGTATGGAGGTACCTATCACACACCAATTATTGTTATTATAATCATTATAAAATTGTAAACAATATTGTGCAACCGAATAGCAAGATTAACAGGAGAATTATTAATAAAATAACTCTAAAACTTTTTCATAACTTTAATGAAATGTTTTTTAATTACTAACCATTATGAAATATGAAACAAAGTCTACATCCTTTGAACTTGTATTAGTCCATTTCATTAAAAACCATTTTATTTTTTTAGTTAGTCAATCAATTTTTAAACAAATCGGTGAAGTTCAAAATAAATATAATACCTACAGGCTACAATAGGTATAGAAAGGTAAATAATAGTGAATTCCAATAACACTTCCATGGGCATTACTCAAGGTGACAGCTTGAAAACAAACACCATTAAAAATCAAAAGTTAACACAAATCTACCAAAGTAGTGTAATTTCTAACTTCTAGGTTTGTTTTAATAGAGACATACAACTTTTAATTTATTTTACAAAAAAAAAATCAAATACTTGCAGGATATTGCATTTCAAATTGTAGTTTATTTAATGGGTTTAGAAATATAGTTAACCTAGTATACTAATGTCATTCGGTATTCAAATTATGTAATTTGGTATTGTATTGAGTTTATAAAAAAATTGAAAACATAAATTATTTATAATTAGGTATACAGGGCGATTCTTTTATCATGGACCAGTCAATATCTCGGTAAGTACTAGGAATTTTAAGAAAATTTTTTTTTTAATTTTCTAGGTTTTACTGTTTTACAATTTGTTATAATTTTGATAATTTTGAGTCCCTCCCTTATTTGATAAAACACTATCAACTTTCAATTTTCAAATGGCATCACCTTTTTTCAATAACAAAAATCTATAAACATTCTGAAAAAAATAATTTTAACGTTTGCAGAATTTAATTTGAGCAATCCGTTTGCGACTTATTTATGCTTAAATATTCGTTTAATTTTCAGCTACTGGGCAATTTATCAAACCCAACAGTTACAACCAGAAGTCAAAACAATATTATATCTCAATTTGTCCAGACGATCATAATCGATAATAACTAATAAGTAATACGTACAAAGGTCACACGAGTTGGACCTTCCTATTTTGTACCCACTCCCAACATCAAGTGAATAACGTCAAGCCTGCAACAGGCTATCATCTACTATAAAAATAACATTTTACAATTTACCATTATGGTTAGTAATTAGTAACATAGTATAGCACCGATTACTGATTCTTTGTATACGGTCTTATCACTTATTACGTTTGTAGATAAACGAGAATTAACGGTTAATTTATAATTAACATATTATGTCAACATTGAACAGCACGAGTGCACGACTAGATATCGTGATCAACGTTTAACATTTCAAATTTTCAACAGTAATTTGTGTAAAGTTGTTGTAATTTGTAAACTGTTTATGAAAAAAAGTGTTTAATGTAAATTTCACACTATCGAATAGGTATTAATTGTTATTAATTAAACCTTACATAAGCGAGAAAAGAAACAACAAAAATAAATTGATACATCAAAGGTAAGTCATATCAAAGTAACTAGGTAGGAAGTTGATTTTTTTTTTATTAATGTAGGACACCTATACACATGAATATAATATATTGAATTAATACCTATTGGTTCATTAATAAAATATTCTTTTTAAATATGGTCTTATTCAATTCTTGGTTACTTATTCTATCTAATTATTATTTGAATAAGAAAGTAAATTAAATGAAAATATAATGCATGTAAGTTGTTAATTTAAGTTTTTTTACATAATATTATTTTAATAAATGTTCAAATTGATGACCATCCACTTTTAAACAAATTTCCAATCGTCTAAGTAATTCTTTTGTAGATGCTTTCACTAACACATGACTTGGAATGTTTGACAGGCATCTTTAATTTTTTGTTTA
>NC_042495.1:1443857-1446072 GCF_005508785.2 Acyrthosiphon pisum | reverse complement strand
AGATTCTACACCAAACATTAACGCCATAACGTTCTTGAAAATTCTTCTCAGTGTGCCAGTGAGGATTACCATTTGACCAATAACGCAAGTTCTGACTATTTAAATTGCCGTTGTTATGAAATTTAGCTTCATCAGTACAACATAATGTTTTCAAGAATTGAGGATTATCTTCGATTTCAACAAGTACCTTATGTTTGAAAAGACATAAATAAATATTAAAAAAGAGAAAACTTTTAAAAATAGAATTCAAATAAGCACCTTTGTAATTCAAATTACACGATGCTCATAATATAATTTATATTTCTATATCAGATTGACTAGTAAATTACAAAATAAATATTTTTTTTTAAAACAATATGGTGTATCTTAATTACTATGGTAAATTATTATATTAAACAGATAACATTTATTCATTTTAAAACAAAGTAAATCAAAAATGTCTATGTATTTAGAAAAATAATTCATAAATAATATACAGATACAAATGTATAATTTATGTACTTGGATTTAGAGCCAAGACTAAAGTAATTAAAGGTCTATTCACACATTCCTTTTTTTTTTTTTTAGTTATACATTTTTACAATGCCCCTATCTCTTAAGGTTTTCATTTCATTAAAAATAAATAATTACAAATCATTCTGTGTATAATAAAAAAAAAAATGGAATAGGTAAGTTATTTTGATTGCACAAATAAAGGGACACGACAAATTATCTACATCAGACTGATATTACAATGTTTTGTACATCGAGGAAGCGAGTCCTGTATTGTCAATCTGATGTGGGGCTATAGGCTCAGAGCCCGTTTTTCTTAGTGCCTACCCGACTTTCCATTTATAAATATTAGGTATTCTGGGATATATTTTTTGTATAATGTATAATTTGCAAAAACTATCTTGTGTGTGAACAGACCAAATAATGGACATTAATTTAATACTAAATTATCAAAGGTAATAAACACATTAGTTATCAATCATTTTACTAGAATATGAACAAATTTCCGTAGTGCAAATTTTTGCAGAATTTGGGTAAGGTCATAACTAGTAAAAAATATCAACACTTGATATGTCCACAACCCAAGATAAATTAATAAAAATTTAATGAACATTAAACACACTTTACATTATCTAGGTACTCTAGATTACAACATATTTTTAGGGCTATGAATGTTTTAAAAAATAATAATCTTTTTACTTATTTTCGAAATTAGGTGAGTTTTTAATTAATATTTTATGATATAAAATTATTTTAACATTGCATGAAAATGATATACTCATATTAAAAAAAAAAAAAAATGTTAAATTTTTCAATTTAGATTAGTAAAAACTCCATAGCCCTACAACTTATGGTCTACTTAATAGTAAGTCAATAATTTAAGGTAATTGTTTAAACATAAAAACAATGTTATCAACAAATTTTACAAATGTAGAAGTAGTTAGCCTTGATGCTGCACACTTTTTGCATCTAAATGCAATGAAAAAAAAATTTATTTATTTTATATAAAAAAAATAATATATTTATACATACTTAATTGATTCTGTTGTCAATTTAAAAATTTAAACATGTTTCATTCCATATTAACTTAAAAAGTTATCAGGTAGGTACTATATGTGACTGTGAGAAACCAAAAATAACAATTTTAATTTGTTCTACCAATCTAGTTATAGATATTTGAATTAAAAGTTAATACAACTAAATTCAATTGAAATTTGAATGAAAACAAAATTAATTCCCTAAAAAAAAATTATGATTAACATCAAATTACTTATAACATTGATTAATTTAATAATAAAAAAATAATTGTACTCACGTAGTTATTGTTTAATCTCTTGTTTATTTTATTCCATATTAATTTATGAAGTCTTCAGATTGGAACCAGTAGCAAGAACCTATAGGTACCAGTGTGCAATATGAATTTGCATTAATTACTTGTCAGATTCAACTGTCTAGTGTCTAGTCATACTATTATAGTTCAACGTTATTTTTAATTAACTATACCAATTTTATTATTTGCCACTGAAATAAAATCAAAATATTTTAATTGTAGTTATAGATATTTTTATTAAAAGTTAATGGGTACTACTAAATTCAATTGAAATTTGAATTAAAACAAAATTTAATTTCCTAAAAAAATTATGATTTACATAAAATTCTGTAGAACATTGATTTATTTTATATAAAAAAAAATATTCGTACTTACATAAATAATTGTTAAATT